>NC_056745.1:891198632-891261132 GCF_019279795.1 Protopterus annectens
CTCAGTCCCTTAGATTGGGAGCTTAACAAGTTGTCTCCAGTGGCAGTGTTACCTTTGGTAAGTCTGGTTTTATTTTGTTTTTACTCAACTAATTCACATTTCCCCATAGCAGCCAAGACAATTTGAACTCCCACACTATTGCAAGTGCTCCATGTGTGCTTCTGTCTCTGCACTAAATTTGTGCAGGCACTGTCCATAATGGTTAGTTGTGCTTGGCTATAGTGCTATCTTGCTGCAACACCCGGCCTCTATTTGATGTCAGTACTATACTGGATCAGGATGCCTCCTCCCTCCCTGAAGATGGAATTAGTCACTCATCCTATTTAGCCTTATGACATCTGTGACATAGTCAAGGCTTTATCACATTGCCTTAGTTTAAAAAGTAACAGAGCACTTTGAACAAAACTAAAGAGGTAGTTAAAAATATTAAATATACATCAAAAGTATATTTTTACAAGGAGACATGGTAGAGCAGTGGTAAGTGTCGCCTTATCATACTTGGACCTTATCAGTTTGTTTCCTTCCTAAGGCACCCTTGTATATAGTTTACTTGTTCTGACCTTCTGTGCCAGTTTCTGCCAAGAACTTTCTTCATCTCCAAATAATCCCAAAAGTTTCATGTCCTTCACCTCCTTCCCTTAAATGCATCTTACCTAAAGCCAATAATTTTTTACTGCGCTATAATAAGATCATATCTGTAGGTTATCAGCCTCATTCTCTCAATACTGCCACCAGACTGCCTCATCCTACTATTCACTACATCAATCCACACATTTTATACTTTGCTACACTTCATATGTAGACTTTTAGCAACATCCTCTCCAGACTTATAGCAGACTGTCTCCTCCAAACATCCATTCTCTTTAGGTTTTGTAGGAATTTTATATCAACAGTTCAATAACCTTAACTGAATGCCATACACATGGGCTGCTAATCTCAGTTCCCTAGCAACAATTTAATATCCATCCCAGTAACAATCCCAAAATTCACTTTTCTTAATCCAGCTGTTCTGTGACTTCATCACTCATTCCATCTTCTCATGTCCTTAGTCCCTATAAATTACTGTGATTCTGCCCTTTCAGACCATAGATTAAGCTAATTTATCAGTATAATACTTACTAATTTATGCTGCACCTATAGTGGGTTCAGTGGTGGAACATATGTACTATTTGGACGATGCTTACTCATAACTTGGCTACTATCTGAGTTGCCAAAATCCAACCTTAATTGTAAATTCGAACATACATTTTTGTTTCTATAATAGTATCTACTAGATCGTTAGGTTTTGTAGGAATAAAACCTAGGCCTTTACTTAAGACCTGTATTTCATATTCATTCAGTGCCCTACCAGATAAATTCATGATTAACGATTTTGTCTCCCCCACATTTTCTTGATTGTGGGGCCTAGTTGTTCCTGTTCGTCTATTGAGCCTTTCCTTTTCTGTCTCCCCCTGCTTGTGGACCTTCTTTTGTCCTAAAAATGGTTCTGGGCTTTGGGGAGGGCGACATCTATTTGAATTGAAAATGGCACTGTTTGCTTTTGGTCTAACTACTGCTGCACCTGATCTCTGTACGTCTGTGATACAACCTGTCAAACTCTCACCTAACTCACCTTGGTTCTCTCTCCCATTACTTAGTATCTGTGAGGGGCTGTGAGTCTCTGTCTCTATATGATTAGATTCTGTCAACTGTGGATCAGGTCCTGTGCTGTTTCCAATAAGTGGAACTTCAGGACCATCACTCTGTTTATTACGTGGGGTGAGTGTGTTGGACAATCTATTTTCTGTGTTAATATTTTGTTGATAACTATCTGGTTTGTTAACAGGTGTGGTTAAGGTAGTATTCCTGAAACTTTTACCTGTTACACCTGATGGTCTCTGAGATCCATTTAAATCAGAATTGAAGTGTGAGTTAGGTGTAATTTCCCTGGGCCAAGTGAAACATTATTGTTTCTAAAATCTCGTAAATCCCTGGTAATTTTACTTTTTCTGGTCTAACATCCGTTTCTCTAAAAATAACACATCTTCTATAACTTTTCTTAGTTTACTCATACATATTTCATTATTACTAAATTTGCATTCAAAATCTTTAAACAAATTGTTAACAACCAATCTCAATCTCTCCTCTTCAGGTAGGTGAAATTCAATCAAAAGTTTCATATAGCTAAAACTCAACTCAAGGTTGAGTTGCTGCCAACGATATAGAAGGTCTGGCAGTGAAGTACCAGAGGTGGGCATTTTTAGTACTCTTAGCCCACGAGGTATGATTTGCTTATTTAAACATACTTCAAAATAATGTCTCTGAACTTGTAGTTTGATTAATTTAGTAAACACAGTCTCTAATTCATGTAAGTCTTTGGAAACATCCAAGTTAGTCATACCTAACTGAGTATCAGTTCCTCCATCTGACTGGATTAAAGTCCATGAGTAGGTTTGTACTCCCAGAGACACAAGTCTTAAATCTGTCCAGGACACTTGAAGTAGGTTCTAACACTCTCGGTACATAAGGCAGTTCAATATTCACATTACTTTCATTCGCCATCTCACTCTCTGCAGCTCTGACAAAAGTAAAAAGTAAATGCACAAATCCAAAACTCAGAGCTGCTGTTAGTTGAGGTAGGATACTCACGCTAAAACACTAGTAAAACTCAGTCCAAAAAGATGCGTGACATTTCAATGAGCAATAAAATGAAAGTAGAAATTCAAACAAATAAATCCATGTAAGTTAGCAAATTGTTTATTCCAAACGAGTAAGCGCTTTCACCAAAGGCTTCTTCAGACTCTTTACACAAACTAAAACTTTGAACATCACTTTTAAAACCAACAAAAGCTTGTGATAGGATCTCTATAATCACATGTTTCCTTCATTTAAAAATACAGTAACCCATTAAACTCAGTTCCATGAATGTTACCTTGTTCAGCTAAGAAAATACTGGTATATTAAAAGTAAGAACTGAATAGTTCAAAATAAACTTACATAAAAAACATACATAAAAAAACATACATAAAAATGCATTGGTGCCCAAGCATACATTATATTATATTAAACAATTGAGTATATCTCAGAGCCTTGTCATATTTACTTATCATCTCATGGTGCTTTAGAAACATCTCGTACTGAACTTTCAGGCAGTATATATCAAAAAAGCCATTTCAGACTTGGTTAGTATAACCCAAACTGCTTGTAATGCACATATTTACAAAGTGTGACATTAGATATTTCCATGTTTTACTGGAAGTTCATATTATCCAGAGTAGACTCGTAAAACAGTCAACAATTACAGGTGGTTAAAAACTTGTATCACATTAGTTAGGCTATTCTCATATAAATCAAAAGTTAAAAACAGTTTTTCAAAATTACTTATTTTCTGTAGACTCTGAAACGCTTTTAAAATTCACAGCACAACAAAGTATTCCTTGCGCGTATGTGCCTGGTTAATTCTTGAATGCAAAACAAAGAACGCTACTGTGCGTTACGTACCATAAGCGTTCATAAAATAAACATTGTGTCTATTTAAAAAAGCCGATTAGGCTTACAACAGGCATAAGTACATGACGAGCTTTTCAATAGCTGTCCATTAGTTCATGCCTTAGTCTCTTCAATCTCCGTTATTAAACAGGGACATTTGACATTTCAGGATGTGAACGTAACTTACAAAAATGTGGGTGGAAGAATGCTTCAACAATAAACGAAGCAACAAAACGTCTATATGGAAACAGAGCAATATCTTAATAATTAACTTGACTCTCGTACAGATCCACCATGGTGGAAATAAGCAATACATATTTTCATTGTAGTTTTTTTTTAGTAGTTGAATTTAGAAATTTATTACTCATTTTTAACCATTGATGTTCATTATTGTATTTAGTATTTAATATTGAATATAAGCATGAGGGATGTAACAGGAATTTTTGTCAGTGTAGGATGCTGCATTGAGATAGAAGGCATTCAATTACTAATTGTCATCAACTGTTAGCTTTTAATTGAACAATTAGAGAAAAAGGGCGTTTTTTTGTATTTATAAGGGAACTGTTTCTTCCTACATTGTGTTCTGAGGAAGTCATACGTACATTGATGAAAGCGCTCAACATCTCTTGAACAATTTATTGTGGTTTTACAATAAAAGAGTATCGTTTGGTGCAAGAATCCTGTTCCTGGTCTGATTTACATCTTTTGTGGTGGTTTTCAGTCAATTATTGTCGAATTCCAGGAATACATCATTTTCACTTTAATTACATTTTACTAATTCTTCCAAGTTTCTCCCTCATACAACTTTAACTTACACTATTTGTTATCTCTTTCCTTATTGTATCTCATTCATTAACCACATCTCTCGACAACTTTAAGAAAACAAGAAGCATTGTTCTGATTTTCTCACTCCTACATCCCAATGGGTGCTATACTCCCCAACAGTTATCTAACAAATCTTTCACTTTCTGCAATAACTCTGCCCCATTTCTGTCTACTACTTCTCACAATGAAATGAAAATTTGTATGCCAAAATACTTATCTTTCAGGAAGGACTGCAACAAATCAATCTTACCTTTCCTTTGACCTATACCAATCACCAACAAATTGTTCAGATAACTGATTCATCTCTAAATTTAGTAAATGTCTCCAAAACCCATGGTAATAACTCTTCTACATCTTTCAACAAAATCATACATTCTTCCACCAATAACTTAATGTTTTTTATCTCCCTTCGGAGCCAAACATCTGCATAGCTATTGAGAGGAATTCCATAGCGAACAAGATGAGAGAAGTTAAAAATGGGCAACCCAGACTTCTTTCTGTAACTGCAATACTCATATACTTCAATGAGTCATCAGATTGTATCCTGCAAACCTTCCTTTGCCACAATGTCTGTGTGTCCATTTCAAAATGTCCTGGCTGTTGATGCCTCCATTGTTAGGCACAGGAATTCATTGCTTACTAGGCTATATAGTTAGTTACTTTTCTGATACCAGGATCCATGACGCAGTATGCCGTCTACTCCTTTAAGTGTACAGTTTATGTATATAACCTGATAGAGACTGACATATGTGTTAATAACATGAGGTTTTCAGCCCAGAAGGAAATGCAGAGAGGGTGGGCAGACAAGTTGTCAAATGATAACTTGTTGGACATGAAAAGACGTCGACACAACTGATTGAAAATCAGCTCTCTTGAATATGCTGGCTTTGGTCTTATGTAAGATCACTGTACAGTTGGATAAGGGAATTTGTCCTTTCTCCACTGTAAGTGTGACCTCAAAGTTGGTATATATAAAACTAAAAAAGATAAGAATTTACTGGGGGGGGGGGGGTTGATAATGTGCATTTTCAGCAATTATGCTCGATAAGTTGACGTACAATGTGTTGCTTTTTCAATAAATGAGAGACATAATGGAACTTACTATGCATGTGTCTAATGCAGGCGTAACTCTCACCCTGAAGGGTGTAACAACTGGTTAAGTACCTGGTGATATTTGGGGGGAGGGGGTCCATTATGTGTCATCTTGGGACAAAGTTGTCAGCCCAACTTGCTTTGCCAAAGATGGCCAGAATCCTTCATTCCACAGATTTCCCATACTGCCAAAAGTACTTGCTGCCCCTTAGTGATTTTTATAGGCAAATTTCCACCTTCTAGACACTCCAACAAAACAAAAAGGCTTACAGTAAATTCCAGTCTGTAGCATATCAAAGCTTTACTGCTTAAATGCAGAAGTCATAACAATACATTGAGAGATTATACTGGTGAATGAATGAATTGCCCATCTATCTATCTATCTATCTATCTATCTATCTATCTATCTATCTATCTATCTATCTATCTGTCTGTCTAGTTATAGGATACCTACTGAGTTATGCAGACATGGCTTTTTGGATCCAGGAATCCGGAGAGGGTAAAATCACGTACCATAATATCTGCTGCAAAAGAATAATATTAACGATATTGTAGATTCAAATGCAGTTCATATGTCACATCCAAAATCTTTGCAGAAGGGCAGTTCCTGTGGGAGGCTTGTCCTTTGTTGATCATTGATTGATTGATTGCAAGTGTTTTTACAGGGATGAGATTTTTGATTTGTTGGGTCACTACACTGCATTTTGTTATGTTGTGCTGAATTATATGATGGAAAGGTAATGCAGTTCAGTTTATTTGTGAATTTATGGAGGTAATCCTTCCCATATAGTTTAGAAATTATACTGGTAGCATATAAAAGTTATGAAGGAGTGAGGATAAAGCCAAAAATGGATCTTTGGGATTTGAAGTTCATATTATATTGAATGCCATTTAGGTACATGCACATCTATGATCGTTGACATTAGAATGTCTACTGTATTATATTGACAGTATCATTCATATAGTAAATAAAAACATTAGAATTCACCCAGTGCTGTGCAATAAAGTAAAAATATGTTAGCTAATAAATGTACACTAAAGGAATGTTAGAAAGAAAGCACTGAGTCAGCTCTGTGGCAATACATAGATGGACCCCTGAATACAACCTAGTCGACCCCAGTTCTGGGAGCAACACAGATGACTGGAGGAGCTGGTGAGGGAAGGATGGACATGTCTATCATCATTGCGAGGGTGGAAGAATAGGGCTAGCCTATTCCATTATCCCTAGGAGAGGGTCAGTCCTGCTCACCAGGCCTTCATAATGATAGCCTTCCTCAGCAGGTACATAGGAGTATGCACTTATATGAGGAGGCAGAGTGGAATCCATATTGACACAAGTCTTCTGTTTGGTCTTCCAAACAGGGACTAGTGATTTAAAAGACCCACATTGCCTACAGCTGCCAGGATGACACTCCCATACCCTCATCCACGAGCTATGGGAGGCTGACAGAGGGGCAAAAAGTGTAAATATATATATATATATATATATATATATATATATACACACACACACACACACACACACACACACACACACACACAAAGGAAACAACATTTTTGTCAGATCTGCATAATACATTCTTCTGATATACTACCCACTTGAAGCACTTCTGATTCATACCTAGTTTAGAAGTAAGGTAGAAATGGAATTCCTCATATTAGTGGACAAAAATGTCAATTTCTCAGTTAATCTAAGTTAATAGAATAAAATAAGAAAAGTCAGCATTATAATTGGCAGCTGATATAATTTCTTGACATGCATTAGTATTATTGGTCAGCTGTGGTTTTCAAGAACCAAAACTACTATAATGTTCTCCATAAGCTAGCATAACTGAAAGGTAAAGAGGTTAATTAGGTTAATTAACCAGTAACTTGCTGAATGGTTTATTTATTTAAATACAAACTAATCTAGCATGCAACTATTCAGGAAAAGTGAATGTTTATTATTAAACAGAATATCATCAATTGCTCTTTTAATATGTTCAAAACTGAAATAATGTTATACTTTTCTCATGTTATGAAACACTGGTACTGAATGTAGTATATACTGAAAATATAAAGTTATACTTTCACATTTCATAATATTATACAAATATTTACTTTTATTTTCACATTTGTTTACCAGAGTAGTACAATAATTATAACTAACAATTTCATACACTCCACTGGTATATTATACAGATATATTTTTAAGGGAAAGGGGATGCAGTCCTCAAGTGGGGTCTCCACTGTCTGCACCCTAAAATCTCAGAGGTTACTCATATTTTTAAAACACTGAGATATTAATATTTTCCAGTATAACTGATATTCCCTTTGCTCTGTGGTTTATATCCATGGAGTTAGTGCATTTAGTTATAAGGTCTACTGAGAGTACAATTATCATAGACCACTGCAAAAATCTTTTTAAAAGATTAGTGATTTTTGTATGTTTATACAGAGTTTCTAAGAATGTGCCAAAGAAAATATCTCTTTCTTATGGTTTTTAAGTTCCACATTTATTATTGTGAATATTCAGTTACACTTTGAGTAGCATACATATGCATACCAGCATATATAAAACAGCAAGGGTGCTGCAAAAATTGAAAAAGAATTTGAAAATATGTTTTTTTTTTTCAAGAATGTAGGAGCAAGTATCCATGTAATGCCATGTGCCTGACATTTTCTTTATATAGCTTATAGATTTCCACTGGCATTTATTTATTATGCAATGTAAAAAAAATCAATGTGCTACTCAAATGGGAATAAACATGCAAAGAAATACATTGTACTAATTAGAGGCAGTCAACATCTGCATGCTATATTTAAAAGATTGGCAACAAGGATGGAGAAATAAAAATCTTAAAATTATATTTTCTTCTGGCTAATTGTAGTAAAAATATAGAATCAGTACATACAAGAAAGGAAAATGAGTACGATTTTGTGAATTATTTACATAGCACATGAGATTTCATTACATGAATGTCTAAAGGATAGTTCTTGCTTTGTTCAGTTTGTGTTATGCAATGTTATACAGTTGATAGTAAATGGAGAGACATTATTCCCATAAGCTGTTTAATATATTGAGTCATTAATTTAGTCTGTTTAGAAACAAAGCATTTAATTATTTAGTTCAATTAAATATATCAGGTCATGTTGCTAAACATGCCATGCAAAAATAAAGGTTCTGCCAAAATAGAATCACATGTGCTGTTGTGTTTATCAGTTATACTAACTTAAATTATTTCTTCTGCTTGTCATTTGGGTTCTGATGTGCTCTTCAATGTCCCATGTAATCGGGACATATGAAACAACTGAATGGTCAGTTTAATTCTGATGTAAAATATGTTGTTCTTAGATAACTTATTGTCTTGTAGAATTAATATGATGAATGTTATATTTTACTTCTGTGCATGTGTTTTGTAATGGTGTAATAACTGCCTACTGTTGAATCGCAATTTTCTTTTTAACTTCAAAATGTTTCTGATGATAAACCATCAATCTGTAGGACCTAAACTGTTGAAAACTGTTAGCCAAGATTAGAGGCTTGTTTCCTTTCAGAAAAAAAAGTACAATTAATTATTTTGATTTTACCATCTGATTAAATTACTATTGATAATGGCAACTAGGTAAGGTTGTGCCAATGACCATCCATTGTCAAATAGATTCATCACACATTCAAGGAGCTCTAACAGAACTTTTTTTTATGTGGCACTTAGGATAAAATTAAATGTTACTCCATATGTTGTTCTGTTAGTCGGATGGCACACACCAATTCTTTCCTGCTCAAAAACATTTCCTAGTGTTGCTTAAAAAAGAGGTATAAGATATATAGGTCTGGACACTTTTATCTGCTTGACAATAAGAGTAGAGAATACAGATTAACTAGTCCATGTTCAGATTGCCCACTCACCAAAATTATCTAATGATTTGAAGAAAACTTAGCCACCTCTGTGAACAATTATCCTTGTGGTTCATTTAAAAATACAAGAAAATCTTATCAAATACAATTGATTTACCAGCATTTACTTTCTTTTTTTATTAATTTTCATGTACAAATTTTATCCTATAAAAAGTCAGAGGGGAGCTGAAGCATTTATCAGTACTAAATGAATGTAAATTAGATAAACTATTACCAGATGAATGACCCCCTCATAAGATGCTCACACACACACACACGCACACACATGCACGCACACACATGCACACACACACACACACACACACACACACACACACACACACACACACACAGTCATGCAAATGTCACCTACAGACATATTTGCACACATCTACAGGCAATTTAGTAGAGAACTAGTTAACCCACAGATATATGTCATACCTTTTGTTTGCTTTTGGATAGGGGAAGAAAATGGAGTATTAAATGGATGTGAATCAGATAAACTATTACCAGACTGGATAACAGTCCCTCATAAGATACTCACACACACACACACACACACACACACACGCACACACACACACACACACACACACACACACACACACACACACACACACACACACACACACACACACACACACACACATGTCATCTACAGAAATATTTGCACACATCTACATGAACTTTGGTAGAGAACTAGTTAACTTACAGATATATGTCATGACTTTTGGATGCTTTTGGAAAGAGTAAGGAAATGGAGCACCTGTAAGAAAAATATGTGCACAAGGCAGGCAACTTCCACACAGGAGCAAAATGAACTGGGAACCAAACTAGAGGCTCTAACTGTGTGAGACACCAGTGCTAACTGCTGTACCACAGTACCACAGTGCTAACTGCTGTACCACAGTACCACAGTGCTAATTGCTGTACCACACTGCTACAGTGCTAACTGCTGTACCACAGTACCACAGTGCTAATTTCTGTACCACAGTGCCACAGTGCTAACTGTTGTACCACAGTACCACAGTGCTAACTGCTGTACCACAGTGCCACAGTGCTAGCTGTTGTACCACAGGGACACAGTGCTAACTGCTGTACCACAGTACCACAGTGCTAATTGCTGTACCACAATGTCACAGTGCTAACTGTTGTACCACAGTGCCACAGTGCTAACTGCTGTACCACACTGCTACAGTGCTAACTGCTGTACCACAGTACCACAGTGCTAATTGCTGTACCACAGTACCACAGTGCTAATTGCTGTACCACAGTGCCACAATACTAACTGTTGTACCACAGTGTTACAGTGTTAACTGCTGTACCACAGTGACACAGTGATAACTGCTGTACCACAGTACCACAGTGCTAATTGCTGTACCACAGTGCCACAGTGCTAACTGTTGTACCACAGTACCACAGTGCTAACTGCTGTACCACAGTGCCACAGTGCTAGCTGTTGTACCACAGTGACACAGTGCTAACTGCTGTACCACAGTGCCTACTGCTGTACCACAGTGCCACCGTGCTAACTGCTGTTCCACAGTGCCACTCTTCATACTTAGTATTATTAATTATTTCACATGCATTTTTTTTAATCTGTGAAGATTGTACTCCTGACTTGCTTACAAAAGTAGTTACGTAAGTCTTTGGCTATGACTGACTCTTCATTTTTATTTCTGAATTCTAATCAAAAGTAGTCTTTGCATGTGCTTTTTCTTCCCTGTTCCTTCCAGCCTACTCATTTGACAGTATTTGTATCTTTTATTGCGTTCATATGTACCTAAGAAATAATTTATCTCATTTCTTAACTGTGAGCCACTTTTATCATAGGAATATGAGTATCACAAAGCAGTGAAGGCGATCATACTAATAGTGCAAAACACTTTCTAAACTGATCTAGTCATGACATGCTATATAGCCTGAAATTACAGGATACCTTTTTTAATAGATATTCCACTTTCTAGGCCCCAAAAGCTGTAGAAAGAGCTGTAACCAGTAAGCACATATTCTGAATTCTGTCAAGATTTCTCTTTATTTGTTACTTCATTTTTCGTGGTTTTTTTTTTTTTTTTTGCATGATTATACAGCCAAAACAGCACAGTTTTGCCATACTAAATATGCATGAGCCTCATTGTACATTGTTAAAAAGAGATATACCTTATTGTCTAATGACAAACTGAAGTTATGTCTGAGTATGGCAACAGCATACAATCAAAAAGCAGATTTGGCATGGTGAATGCAAAGATAAGCTTACTACATGATAGAGCTTTTATGATGTCAGATGCTACTTGGTAGCCTGGACTAAATCATTTTTTGGTAGACTATTTCTCACCAGTGAGACAGACATTTATTTTGGTAATCTATGAAACTCTGTTTTTTAAATTATATAAAATGCTGACTG
Organism: Protopterus annectens; assembly: GCF_019279795.1. Classification (NCBI taxonomy): domain Eukaryota; kingdom Metazoa; phylum Chordata; order Ceratodontiformes; family Protopteridae; genus Protopterus; species Protopterus annectens. Next base: position 891,210,299 of record NC_056745.1, read on the forward strand.
CCCGACCTGGTGAAATAATTTAATTCCTTGACATCTCCTTATCTATTGCCAGTACATCAACCTAGCCCTTGATATATAGACTTTTAAAATGAAAACTATTGATGCCTTGCAAACAGCTGTTCCAGAGCTGGTCTACAAATCCACTCATTTATACTATTATAGAGGTCTGACAATCTGCTGCACATTTCTGCAGTGGGTCAAGATTGTTTGAAGCTATTTTTCTAATGTGAATACATATAATTAAATCAACATGTTAAATCTGTTTCATAATAGCAGCACAGTGTAACTTCTTGAGTGGCATGGAGATACAGTAGCAGATGTCTGTAAATTCTTACTTCTCAGAAAGAATATTCTGACTTTGAAGAGGAAAGGTTTAGTGTCTTGTAATATACCTTTGAATGACCTCACTGAAGTAATAAAAGGGAGTGACAGATGTTGGCTTCTTTTATTGTAGTGACTTATAAAAAGCAAACAGCTGTCAGGCTGCTATAAAGCATTTGGAGAGTCAACAAATGAATGCCCTCTTAATTTATTAAAGTAAGAAATCTAGCCATATACTTCATATGTATACATATAAAATATTTAGCAAATTTATGTAGCTTGTGTATATTCCATGGTTTTGCGTTACTTTGTTCTTATAAAAGTCAAGCTGAAAGAAGGTATGGAATATTTTGGCTATATGCAATTTATGAATGTTTTCACAGTATAAAAAATGCATGCAAATGACAAGTTAAAAAAGATTTTAATGTCAAATTACTAGAAATGTGACTGAAAGGTTCTAATGGGTTATAATCTTGTTTACTAAAAAGTTATGGAAATAATAACAACTGTTTGACTGCACCTTTGATTTCTCCCACAATTTTACCCATAAAATAAGGTCCTGATGGTATTATTTTATCTGCCAGTGAACAGCTGACGTCTCAGGTATGCCATAAATGTGCCCCACAGTGCCTTTATTATTACTAAAACTAGGCCTTGAAATGTGATTCTGGTAGTATACAACTGAATTTTTCAATGCTAATTTGGCTTGTTTTAGACTAAGATATCCTTTGTGTTTAGTAAGTGCAAGATGCATTGATACCACATAATATAACTACCCAATGTACTGTGTTTGGTTCATTTTTGGTACCTGGCTTAAAGTAGCCATATTTAAGCTGCAGGGTAGTGCTTGTTGAATGATTTGTTTAGTACAAAATGTTTTCACTGCTTCCATCAAATATAGTGTGGCAGGATCCTTCCAGAGGCATTTGAATGATTTTATTATAGTGATCCAACTTTTAATTTTGTAGAACAATGAGAATCATTATTTATTTATGCTTGCTAACTAGAGAAGCCTTTCTTATTATACATTTTTTCAGAATATGACAACGCAACACAGAAAAACAGCAACAGAAACAAAGCAATGGAAAAATCAAGTATAACTATTATAATGCAACTAGCTAGAGCAATATTTAGTTTACCAGCTATATGCAGTATACAAGTATAAAATGATTGGATTAAAAAAGCAAGATACTTCTTGTAAGTTTAATATGAAATAATTGGCAAAAATCTGAGACAAGGAATTAGACCAACTATTATTTAGTAATTTTATTAACCTGATAAAAAGCCTAATGACTGAGTAAGTATACATATAGACCGGGTCTTATACTCTTTCCCCTGCCAAAATATGCATTACAGCTTATTATCAGGAGATGCCTTATTTACCCCCCCATACAACAATCTACATTTATTCATTTATTCATGTACAAAAATCAACATTTATTCATGTACAAAAATCGACATTTATTCATGTACACAGATTGACATTTATTTGGTACTTTTCTGTTATTGGACAACAGTTCTACGTAACGCATTAACAGTTGTGTGAGAATTCTACATAAGCAATACAACAAATATTTCAACTTCAGAATATCTACACCTTGGCTTTCACAGTGCAATATTTCATGCTTAACAGAAAGTGCAGAAAAATCTCAGTACATGTGTATTGGAGGAGGGGAATAAAACTGAAAGCAGAAGCAATCCATTCTGTTGCCCCAATAATGGAAAAGTTATTCAAATACAGTCATGTCATCTTCTTCTGGAACATTGTCATAAGTCTCCAACCCCTGAATTCTGGCCTGAATTTCTTGCAACTCCATTTCCTGTAGAACCATTGGCCCCAATCTGTCATGCCTAGCAACAGAGCTCTCCTTAAATGAGCGCTGCTTATCCAAGTAGCCTGCTCGTAGTGCATTGGCAACACAGTTGTCAGTGATTTTATCCCATGAATTTTTCACCCAAGTTACGACCTCTTGCAGGCTAGGCTTCACAAAGTTTCCATGCTGATTTCTCTCCATTCTATTTTCAATGTAGTCATTGAGTTCCATGCGCAAATGATCCATGAATGGCTTGTTTATTGCAATATCAAGGGTCTGGAGATAGGCAGTTATTCCTGCGGGAATCATTATTTGATCTATTTTTCTCTGTGCAAGGAATTTCTTCATGTCTTTACCGCAATGAGTGCTGGCTGAATCCCAAACTAGCAGACCTCTTTCCCCACCTCACAAAACAAGTGGCAGCATTACATCGACCCACTTCCTTTTAACTGGCTGTGTGCACCAGGCTTTTTCAGTTTCAAGAATGTAAATGACTGAAACACATTCAATCTCATTTTTCTTGCCCTTACTAATGATTAGCAGTTGGGTTTTCTTTAGAGCTAGACAAATTGCCAAAATACAGGTAACACGTGCACTCTCGTAACCAGTGGAGAGAATGTAGATTGACGAGGCACCCCTCTGATCAATTGTTGTTTGAGATACTTGGCCCATAAACACTGCAGTTTCATCCATAGCAATCATGTTGGAGTGTTGGTATTTAGAAAAGTCAATGCCATCAGCAAAGGACTTGAACACAAGTGCAAGTTTAATAACCTCAGTATCTTCCAACTTGAACAGTGTTGTTGATCTTCTTAGAGACAGTTCATATCGGTGAAGGAAGCCATTCAGCCAATGTTGTGATGCTTTGAATTCTTCTGGGGATATTTCTAACTGTGGTGCCATTGCAAGGGCATATGCTTGAATATCAGCCATGTGCACAACCAAAGCCTTTGCTCTCCTGTTAGCAATCCATTTTCAGATGATGCCTTCCAGCTCAAGAAATAATGGTTGCCGACCTGATCCACACTTGCACTTCTTAGCATTTCCCACGTCGGCCTGTTGACTGAGGTTATCATATGCTGCATGCCATGTTTGGACCATTCGGAGATCTAACTTCTTCTCGTTGCAGAAAACTGTCAGATTCTTTGCCCGGGAGTGCTCCATGATTCCTTTCTTGTACTCGATGGAATAGCTCTTTCTTTTTGCACTCATTTTGTCTGAGGGGGGTTAATTGAAGACTTATGAGACCGGAGTGGCAACACAAAATGGCGATGGTTAAGAAGACACAACCACAGACATCCATTATCAAGTGCATGCACTTTACATGCGTTGTCTATACTTTGACCAAAGTGCATCTGCCAGTGTTTATGGGCCAAGGATATCAACCGTCACGTCTGAGAACAGTGTGGGAAGAAATAGCCAGGGAATTGTTATGTCTAGGCTTGTATAAGCCCTAGGGCTGATAGCCTAGTACCAACCTATGAACCTATGAACCTATGAGTGATGATAAGGGTTACAGTAAGAATCGTGGAGGACTCCCAGGGAAAGAATCTTATGACTTTCTGCAAAGGGAAGAAGTTGGGTGTCCGAATAGTCCAAAGTACGATAACCTCAGTCAACGGGTGTCAATAACACTATTGTATAATTCAACACATCCGTCGTGTGTTGTTGATGATCTTAACTGGGGCTTATTTTTGGGTTAGGGCTTATATTATGACCACCCTGGAAAACTATGCTAGGCCTTACACTCTGGTTAGGTCTAATTTACAAAGAAATATGGTATATACATATATATGTGTGCATGGGTCTATTTTTAAACACCAAAATTTCGTAAGAATGAAGACCACAATACGGAGATGAAAATAACAAAACACAGAATGCTGAACCATGTCTTTTTTTCCCAGGGCAAGTAAACACTTCCCCCAACATGGGAAATAATGACTTTTTCCCCACTGTAGTGCAATCTTGGAGTTGGTATATTTAGTTAGGGGTGGGGTGGGAGGGTATAATACACCACCTAGTTGAGTTTTAGATAGTATGGTTTGTTGTAGTGTATTTTTGTGCAAGTGTTTACTTGCTCTGGAAAAAAAGACGTGATTTGGCATTGTAAGTTTCATTATTCTCACCTTGGTATTGTGGTCTTTGGTCTTATGGAATTTCGGTACATAAAAGAAGATTTTACAGGATTAAAATATGCATTATTTGAAATCATGAATTGTCTATTTTTTTGAGACACATGCATTGTAACACTTTTTTATAGATTGTTTAATCTGATCTTGCTGTATAATTGTATGATCATCAGTCAATTGTAGAGTAGAAATGAGATAGCTGTGATTAAACTTATTTTCTCAAGTGCTGACTTATAATATTTAGATAAGGCTTGGTTTTCCAATAGGGTAGATAAAAACTGTTATAAAACTTAATTTTAATTTAGTATTGATGGTTATATGTAAATCTAAAATTAATAATAATATAGAGGATTTCATTTATTATTGGAGTGTCGCCTTTGGCTCATATCATTTTATATCATACCTGTTCTGGTAAGTTTGTATCACAAGAAATAAAATCCCAAAATAATTGTTCTGTTAGATGAAGGAAGTCTGACAAGTCAGTCAGTCTATTTAATAATATATTTGGGTTTTGAATAATTGGTTATAATAAATCATAACAATCTTGCAAATTTAACAACTTCATCAAGTTTTGAAAGGGAAATATTGTATCAAGAAGAATATTTATGCATTTTTAATGTTTGGCGTTTTTGGCATTTGGAAAAGGGGTAGATAATACATTACATGAATAAGTTTTGAGGGAAATATACCAGGATGGGCACCAGTGGTTATTTTTAGTATTATTATTTATTACAATCCATAATCTTTGTGCATTCATAATTAGATAAATTAATTGAAAGACAAGTAGGCTAATACAATCATAAGATTTAAGAAGTGCTAACTTATTATATTTAATACTTACTGATTTGGAGGACCATTTAATTGATTACAAGCAAAGATTTTATAAATTTAAAGAATTTAAGACAGATTACTTGAGTTGTTGATCTAATATAAAGTAAGATTTTGGAAAGATCCTCATCTTAACAATTGCTAATTTAGAAAGAAACAAAAAATCATATTTGACTATCTCGGAATCCATCCATCCATCTGCAACCCCCTTTTTCCATTTTTACACATGGGGTCAGGAAGTCATTTAAGTGGTGACAATCATCTAGATCCATGGTTCACACTGCTTTGTGGCTAGCCTTGCCACCGTTGTTCTTCAATAACACTCACATGCACACTCACACCTATAGGCAAGCTAGAATGTCCAATCCACCTACTGCATGTCTTTGGAAGGTGGAAAAAAAGTAGAGCACCCAGAACACAAGGAGAATATGCAGACTCCACACATAAGGTACTCCATCCAAAAATCAAACCAGAGAAATTCTTGCTTGGAGGTGACAATACTATCCTTTGTGCCATATAACAGTGTCTACTGCACCAATTTGACTACCTCTGAATGTCATTTTGTAAATGTGGCCAACAGTTTTGATGTTATATTTTAGATTTGTTTTATCATATAGAAAAAATATCCCTAGATATTTACAATTTAAGTTTTATTCCTTCTTGTTTAGAAATGTCAACAAAGTTATAATTAGATCTTAATGTGAAAGAGAGGAATTATGAAAGTTTACTTGTAATGAAAATATCTTGAAAAATATGAATGGTTTATACACTTTTTGGAATAAAACAAAACAGCCAAATGCCAGTGAGGCAAGATATGCTCCAAGGACAGAAAATACATAGGCACGTTTCTATAATGTGTTTAATACAGTATAAACAATTAAGTGCTTTCATACTTTTTATACCACTAAGGATTTCTTCAGAATAACATCATTATCTTATTTCCTGTTTAAGATACCCAAATATATATAGTCAGGTGATCACCCACTGGTTATGAGACTGAAATTATCTAAATCAATTGACTAGCTATAACATATTATTCATTCGTAAAAATTAATCCATTGCAATAATTCACCTTCATAAAAACACATTGTAACAAAACTGAGGTACAGTACGAGCATAAACAAAAATAATTACAAAAAGTTTTATAAAAACTTGTAGATCCATTATTATGGGGTACATTTATATGTCCCCTGACTTCTCTACAGCAAAACACCAATTAAAAAGCTAAATTTAGCACCATACATTAGTCCTAAAATACCTTAAATTTTGTTTGTTCTTAATAATAATAAACTGGATAAAGAAATGTTATCGTTGAGCCTGGGATAGTGGTAGCATCCAATCTAATTTGCCAAAACAGTTCACGATTCAAGTTTTGCTTCACAGCAACCACTCTTATCATTATGAAAAACTTTCTTTAAAATACAAAATACATTTTTTTTAATTCTTGCAAAATGCAGCATGTCTAAACAGTGCATTACTCAAATCCTCTTTTTTTCAAAGCATAAGTATGTTTATATATCTTCACCCTAAGTTACCTCACCATCTTCCCTATATAAAATGTATTACAGGACAAGCACAAGGCTATATACACAGCTCCCACAGAGTTGCAATTACATTTCACATTATTGTACTTTTGACTTTTGGGTAATTTGTGGCATATCTATTTTTGGGCAGTTTAAATAGATGTTAATGTCATTAGTAAATAATGTAAGTGGAATTTTAAAACCAAGGTAGGAAGATATATTATAATGTGATTTTTTTTAATTAATTAATTAATTAATTAATTAATTAATTATTTAATTAGTTAAATAAACGTGGGGGCAGCCATCTCCTTATTACCCCATTTCTAATATAAATAGGCTGGGGGACAATTATTTCATTATTAATCGAGAAGATGGATTATAATATTGGAGTTTAAAAAATACAGAAGCATTTCATACAAAATGGCAATATAATAGCACAAGTCAAATTTTATAGAATACTGCATTAGACAGACATAGAGTATGCTCAAATATTTAGATATGCCTTCAAGACTAATGCATGACTAGTGATTAGATTAATGGCAAAGAGTCATATACATGAGGGTGGTTTCACTCCAAAAGTATATCTGGCGCATTTTTCAAATGGTGCAGAAAATTTCCATGTGCCGATTGACTTAATTCATTTTCTTAAAATATATTTTTCTGTCAAATAGCAAGACTAGGTAGAGTTCTACAAACCAAACTGGTATTAAATGCAGAGTAACATACTGCTTAAATTGTAACAAAGGGCTACTTTCATTAGCCATGAGACCTTTTAATCTCAATTGTTTCATATTGCTTTAAAAGCCCATAGAATATACACATTTGAAACTCAAATCTCATAATAGCATAATAATGCACCAGTAGTCACTCAGTCCCTTGCTATAAATAAATTTATATACGTAATTATAAAATCACAAGTACATAACATTACTTTGATTGCAGTAAACATTCCTCCTTTCCAGTGGATAAACTTCTCATCTCTCCTAAAATTCATCCACTGAAAATCATATATTGAAATTAAAAAAATAACAAAAAATGATATATTATAGAAAATAATTTAAAAAAAATTATCAGGTACAGTATAAAAGGTTAACAAAAAGCATAATCGCCTTACCTACTTATCCTAGACCTAATTTGAACTACACACCAATCTTGTATCATGCTTCTTTTTATTTATTTATTTATTTATTTTTATTTTTTATTTTACATTTGTTAACCGGGAAAGTCCGACTTGGAATGAAGTAAATTTTCAGTGGAGGCCCGGGGAGAAAGGCTTTAGATGCATGTCTTTGTAACGTGGGAGGAAATCGGAGCACCCGGAGGAAACCCACATGAATGCAGGGAGGACATGCAGACTCCACACAGAGGGCACCCCAGCCGAGAATTGAAACAGAGAACCTCTTGCTATGAGGCGACAATGCTACCGCTGCACCACTGTGCCATTCTTTCTCTCATGTTAGCTAAGTTCGTGATATCTTTTCTGAGCTGAGCTGAGCTGTGCTGAGCATGAACGTCATTTTTCCAAAGAAGATACCACCCACAGAAGCCCATTTATTTTATGTATATTTTTTAACACCCCAGCATTGTAATTGTCTCACTTCCCTTTCTGTACACCTTTTTGTTTGCCTGTGTGATGCTGTTTGTTCTGAAACAGTGTTTATATTGTACCCAATAGCTTCTGGGTATTTTCTGAAAAGTTTCTACACTAATCACCCTCCCAAAGGGTATTACTTAACTATGTCTCCTAAACCTTACATTTCCACTATAAACTGCTTTATTTTTTACCCTCTTTCAATAATCTCAGTGGTTTAAGAAATCACCTATAGGTTATTATTAACTGCTAATAACAAATGCAATATGACCACCTCTAACTATATATTGCTTCTTTCAATCTTCCACACTTTACTGTGTCTATAAAATTGTCCTTTGCCCTCTCCCATTTGTTTTGTAGTTAAACTGTAGTTACTTTGGCAGTTCTGCTATATATATATATATATATATATATATATATATATATATATATATATACATACATACATATAGTACATTAAATCAAAACATACCACAGCGACTCACTTTCGCGAAAGTACATTTTAGCGAAAATGCACATTCACGAAAAAAAAACAACAAAAAAACCAACAAAAATAAAATACTACTCACGTTTATGCAGGGGGGGGCAAGACCCCTACACCCCACACCCCCTTCTTTAATATTCTCATACCGAGCTCGCACTACAGTGGGGAAAAGGGAATATTCCTTTATCCCTGCTGTTCCACGATCTAAGGAACAGTTTGCTTAGTTGTACAATCAACAGTACATGTTGATTGTACAAGTAAATCTGCACACAAACTGTGTGTTGTCTGTTTTTTTCTTTTTTTTGCGAAAGTGCATTTTCGCTAAAATGCACTTTTGTGAAAGTGAGTTTGATGTAGTACATTTTGATTTAACTTACTTTTGATGTAAAGACTAGGACCCATATATGTATGTATGTATGTGTGTGTATATATATATATATATATATATATATATATATATATATATATATATGGTTCCCATTCAGAAGCCTGAAACATCATAAGCCTGAAAATCAAAATCCTGAAACCAAAAGCCTGAAAATTCAGAATCCTGAAAACTCAAAATCCTGAAAGCCCAAAATCCTGAAAGACCAAAATCCTGAAACTCAAAATCCTGAAAACACAAAATAGACATACTGATGTCATTGTGGCTTTGCTATTGTTAGCCCTGTGGTGTTAGGTCATGCGGTGGGGTCAGGTAAGTGTGCGGTTGGTTTTATTTTAGGGTTAGGCGGTTTAAGTGAGTTAGGGTTAGGGCGCAGGTTAGGCATGTATGCAATAGTGACAAATATTGGGGTTAGGGGCGGTTTAAGTGAGTTAGGTTTAGGGCGCGGGTCAGGTGAGTGTGTGATAGTGACGGACCTTAGGGTTAGGGTTAGGGTCAGGGTCAGTTGGTAGATATTAGTGTCTTTATAGTGACATATTAGCATTATTTGTGTTTTCAGGATTTTGAGTTTCAGGATTTTGGTCTTTCAGGATTTTGAGTTTTCAGGATTCTGAATTTTCAGGCTTTTGGTTTCAGGATTTTGATTTTCAGGCTTATGATGTTTCAGGCTTCTGAATGGGAACCATATATATATATATACACTTTGAATCATCGAATGTTCAGAACATCAACGTTCTGATCATCGAGACCAGAACATCGATGTTCAGAACATCGAAGGTTCAAAATGAACCACGGAAACAACAAAAAAATCATAAACACTATGTTATGCTTTGCCCCCTGTACCCCCCCATGTGGGGGGCTGTTCCCCCCCCACTTTAATATTCCAACTCCGAGATCGCACTACAGTGGGGTAAGAGAAATCTCCTGTTTACCGCTATATGCGGTAGTGCAAAATGGGAGATTTCCTGTAACCTTCCTGCAATGCCAACACTCAGATGGCACACACACACACACACACACACACACACACACACACACACACACACACACACACACACACACACACACACACACACACACACACACACACACACACACACACACACACACACACAACATGCAGGGCACCTTGCTGCCCTGCATACACACCTAACATTCCACAATCTCACTTACCTGGCAATTCCACTCTAAACCTTCGATGTTCTCAACATCGATGTTGTGGTCTCGATGATCAGAATGTCTATGTTCTGAACATTCGATTATTTAAAGTGAACCCATATCTATATATCTATATATATATCTATATATATATATCTATATATATCTATATATATATATCTATATATATATATATATATATATATATATATATGAGTAAGTATCACTTCACCTAAAACTCATTTCACCTAAACTCATTTTACTGACAAGTTGTACTCTAAGGCAATTCAAAGGTATATTTCCTTTTACCCACTGTAGTGTGATCCTGGTGTTAGTATATATATTAAGGGTGTGTGTGGGGGGCGCAGCCCCCACATTGGGTGGGGTGGGGTGTGTAGCCCCCCACCTAGTTGGCTTTTACCAAATAATGTAAAACAAAACCAAGCAACATAAAACCAAAATAAAAGGGGGCCATATAGTTAGTCTTCTTATAGTGTGTCTGTAAAATCTACCTCTTTCCATCTCTAATATTCAGTAGGGAGACTATTCAGGACTCCTTTTATTCCATCTTTCATATGTTTCTCTTCTCCTATGTATGAGTGCATACCTTTGGAACTTGAGTCCCACTTCTAATCCGGCAGGTTTATCTCTTTTGGACATCCACAGGGTTCTTCGTAGGCTTACTAAAATTGTTCACAGGTTACTGAGGCTATACGGTTTAGATCATTGTCTTTCAAACATTTCATTATTTTTTTATTCTTCACTTTACTGGCAAAGTTATTTTTCCGTAACTTGTCCTGATTCCACCAGAATTAAAGATACTCCAGTTTAGTGGCTGACCTTATCCAGGCCTATGTTTACCCCCATTTGTTTTTCTTTTCCTTTCAAATACTGGGTACAAATCATGTGTCTTCCAGATTTTGTTCTGCAGTCACAGGAATTTTTCCTGTAAAGGTCTTAATCCCTTCTCAGTCTTCATCTTACTGCCTTTCATCTAATTAAATTAGCTCGGATTGATGCTTGCACCCCATCGTAGCACAGAAGGGATTATCTGTCCAGTCTTTCCTAAATTCTGTTAATTTTCATGTAAACAGTCCCACAAGATCTTGCTTCCCTGTACATTTTGTCCAATTACGGCTTGTCTAGCTTCATTTTTATGGTAAGTGTTCCAGGGATAAACTAACCATGTATAGTATAATAAGGACCTGACCCATATATTTGCTCTTCGTTCTTCATACTTTGGGCAGAAATTATTAATCTATCCAGTATACTTAAATATGCGTAAAAGTTTCTAATAATGCAGTATATTTTTAAATTAATGCAGATCTGAGCAAGTTAAAACAAAGTACATGCAGAAGAGTTTAAAAAATACTCTACCATTTCTTAGTCCTTTATTAAAAATAATAATAACAACAAGTTAAGTATAAGGTTTCCTGTTTCTCTGAAATAATCTGGCTTTATTTAACTTGAGATAAGTGTTTTCATCCAAAGACTTAATCAGTATAACAATGGAGAGATCACCTTTTAAATATATACACTTTGTGACATAGCCTCAGGCTATGGGAGTTCTCATGGTAGCCCAACGTAGGGGAAAGGGTGAAGCTGGGACTGACTTGGGTCAAGATGCAGTAGCAAAACAGTAGAGGGATGGATCTAGGACTAGTGGAAAGAAATGCCATAACTTGCATATCTGATGTGGATTGATACAAAGAATATTTATTTAAATCTACTGTTTCATGATCCATCCCTCCAAGTGCAGAAACTTTTAGACTCTCTTTAACATCTTCTGGATACCTAAAAGACTTGATAACATTTCTACTCCACAGACTTTGTATACTTTTGTTTCCTTACTAGCACTCAGCTCAGAAAAAGGAAAATTATAGATACATTTGCAAAATCTTATGCAAAACAGTTTGGCTTCCCAAAGGGAGTGATAAGTTGTCCTAGTGGGATCCGAATAATCTCAGAAACTGAAGTAAATTAGATTATATTGAAGAACTATACAAACTAGATCCAAACAAAGCACAGGTACGAGACATTATTAGTAATAATGACCTGAAAACATTTCAGGAATAAATTACAGTATCATTATATTTATGATTTACTAGGTCATATAAATATGAAGAGATTCCTCAAGACCAGAGATATGCGCGTATTAAACTTGTCTTTAAGGGAAAGGGGAGAAGGACAAACCCAGAGTCATACTGACCCTTACGTCTACTACCATGGTGCTGAAAATTAATAGAGAAGCTAATATTAGGTAAGTTATTGCCACAACCAGAAAGATTATTACTTAAAATCATATGTAAGCATGGGGTTCCTATTTAGTCAGCGAACGCTTGAAATTGCGAAAGCTGCCTAATCAAACTTATTTCAGTGAAATGGTGAAATTCCAAAAGCACAGAACAGCAATTTTTTTTTCCTTAGGAAAAAAAAATCACTGGGCCATTTTTGGGACTTTGCCATTTCCTCCACTGTGGTGCAATCTCGGAGTTTGGTATATTTAAGTAGAGGGGGTATGGGGGTGACCTCCCCCCCACACACACACTTTATTTTGTGTTTTTTTTTTACTGGATCAGCGATTTTTTTTCCCTGGGAAAAAGATCGGTGATCTGTTTGTTCAGTATTTTATCTTTTTGTGGAATTGGGATCAATTATGTAGCATTCACAGTTTTGAGCGTTCACTTATATAATATAGACCCTAAGGATGCATATGTTGAAAACAGGTCTATTACCACCTGTAACATGATGTTCTATAACAATATAATAACAGCTATTTGTGAGCAAATTATGCTGTGATATAATTTACATAGATTTAACTTCTGCATTTGACAGGGTCATATGTGAAACACTGATCAAAAAATTAGAATAACTAGGTATTGAAGTAGTCCTGATAAGATGGCTAGCAGCATGGCATTTCTTGGTTACAGTCAGGGTGTCCAACAGTGCTCTATCCTAGGCCCATATTTGTTTAGATTGCATCTTTCAGACCTATCTTTTTCCCCTGAGGTGCTCTACAGTCTGTATGCATACGAGCTGAAATTGGGTAAAATGATTACACGTGCTACAGATAGGGTATGTCTGCAAAAAAAAAAATATATATATATATATATATATATATATATATATATATATATATATATATAAATTGACCATTGGGGAACAGGAGAATACTAAGCATATAATACTTAGCAGACATAAACTGAAAAGTGAATATTTAATACAGCACACAGAGATTGAAACTGTAAATTCATTTAAGGACCTGGGTACATGGGTAGATCCATTGCTAAGTTTTTTTTAATAATATCAACCAATTGGTTAATGACAGTTGCATAAAAAGATTTATAAAGTCTAGGAAATCAGAAGTGATTAACTCATTATTTATGAATTACATTCAACCCAAACTTGAGTATGGAATAACAATATGGAAGCCATATCAGAAAACAAGCATGAGTAAACTGGAAATAATATAGCATAAATATACCAAGGACATCCATGGATGTGAAAATTCAAGTTATTGTGAAAGACTAAAATATCTGAACTTGTATAGTGTCTTGATTAGATATACAACAGGAAATCTTATTCAGGTATATGGGGCATTTAGAGACATCTACCTCTGGGAATGTTTGAGGTTATCAAAAAGTAGTAGGGAATTATCAGACAACTTATATAGAACGTTATATAGGAATGAGAAGTGCACTAATTGGTTCTCTTATAGAACAGCTAATGTATGGAACAGATGACCAAATTATAGTAAAGCAAGCCCTTGTTTAGATATTTTTAGGAAGAGTCTGGACACTTATTACGGGAACAGCTGTTTTCTTGTATTGGCAGGCTAGAAGAATATTAATGCCTGTCCTTGAAACATTTGTATGCATGTATCTATGTAAAGACACTCTGATGTTCTCTTGGGCAATACTATAACCTTTCATCAAAGCACAGAAAGCATGATTTACAAAACTACACACAGCAAATTAAACTGACATACAGGACCTTCAACATATCATCTGCAGTGGCCCCAAATTCCATTGCTCTAATTTTCTAACCTCTCAACTGGAATGCTGACTCCCCATCATGTCTTCTCTTTTTGGATCAAATATATCACCACTTCAAACTCCAAAAAAACAAAATTCTTAGATTTATACATCTAGCAAATAACAAAGAACATCACTGCATTACCATATATTAAGCTTCTGGCTTTCTGTATCCACTAAGACCACCTTTCTAGTCAACACATTGGCATTTAAATTTCTTAAAGTTACTTTCTTTCTGCTTTCATGAACAGACTACTTTCATTCAAATCATCGTAGTCCTATAGAAGCAATATGACTTAAATACTAAAAAGGCTTTATTTTACACTTGCCTCCCAAGAAAAAAAACTTTCTTCAGATTAGCAACTGAAAGTCCCTGCCTGATACTGTAAAATAAATAAAATAAATAAATAAACAAATAAATAACAGATATTGATAAATTATTTGCATTCAAAAAACAATTATAAATGCATTAGGAAGAGCAGTACATACTGAAATACTTTAGAGATGATGACTGAAGATAAATAAACTATCATTATCAGTGTCAGTGGCACAACCCGTAGCATGCTCACCTTTAATGCAGAAGGATGTCTGTTGTATTCCCTCTGCAGGTGAATGGATTGCTGACACTACCATGCAGTGTAAAGGGGCTGCATTACTGAGTCTGTCATCCTTCAGATGAGGCATTAAACCAAGGATGATGTAAAAGATCTCATGGCAGCTATCGAAAAGAGTAGGTGAAGTTCCCTGTTGCCCTGTCCAAATTTCCCTAGAAGTGTAAATACAACCTCAGGTTTCACAAGAAAAGTGGTTAATAGTCTACTGGGACTAACATGCTCAACAAAGATTACATTAAACTAGGGCCCTGTGGCTGAGGAAGGGCCCACTCTGGCAGGAGGCTTCACCACTAACATTTTAATTAATTAAGAATATATAAAAAAAAAAAATACTTCATAACACAGCGGTGGCACATCTTCCTCTTTAAGGAGGACCGTGTGTGCATTGCACGCACACGCACACATCAATGCAGATATAAACGTGCTCTCCACTTGCATGTGGAATTTAAACAAGCCACCTAGTCATTCCATTGTGATAGGGTAAATGTGTGCATGCGTGTGTGCAATTTAAACTAATGGTTCCATCCATTTCTGTATGAGAAAGAAAGTGTGCATGTACATATGTATATGCATGTGTGCATGTATGTAATTTAAACTAGCTGTTCTGTTCATATGAAAGATGAAGTCTGTGTGTGTGTGTGTGTGTGTGTGTGTGTGTGTGTGTGTGTGTGTGTGTGTGTGTGTGTGTGTGCGTGTGTGTGTGTGTGTATTTGTGTGTGTGTGAGTGCTTGCGTTACATGAGAGAGAAGGTGTGGGTGTGTGTGGAATATAAACTAGTCGTTTGTTGCTGTATGAGAGAGAAGGTGTGTGAGTGTGTGTGTGTGTGTGTGTGTGTGTGTGTGTGTGTGTGTGTGTGTGTGTGTGTGTGTGTGTGTGTGTGTGTGTGTGTGTGTGTGTGTGTGTGTGTGTGTGTGTGTGTGTGTGTGTGTGTGTATCTAACATACCTTTCAACTGCCCAGATTCAGCCTCATAGTTTTGGTCTGCCTCTCATAAAATTTGTGTTTTTTTTTTGGCTTGAGCAATATTTAAAATCTGTCCCTATTTTTGGGCCTCCAGACATTATTTTAGGCTTTGTCCAGCTCTCTTGTGCTAAGAGGTTGAGAGATATGGAAGTATGGTATGTAATGCCCTAGCTGGGGGGCAGGTTAGTTAATTACCTTCATCAGGTCTGACCCTGTAACTTGGTTACAGGAGACAAGAGCCTGAATTCTCTATTCCAACTACCAGACTGCTGAAAGAATTGTGAGCTTCAGTGGTGACAAGAGCCTGAATCCTGTGCACCAACTACAAGACTGCTAAAGGAATTGTGAGCTTCAGTTGAGACAAGAGCCTGAATCCTATGCACCAACTACCAGATTGCTGACAAAATTGTGTGTTTGAGTTTCAGTACATTTTCACGGAATTATGCGTTTCAGTGCACTTTCAAGGGATTATGAGTTTCAGTGCAGTTTCATGGAATTGTGAGTTTCAAGGGAAGAGAAGTTTACTGTTGCTCACACTGTTTTCAATGTGCAACTGACTGTTTTGTTTGCTCATACAAAGTCTGTTTTAGTGAGTAACTAACTATTTTGTTTAGCAAATGGCAGTCACTGTTTGTACTGCATAATTTGTAAGCAGTGTTAATAACATAATTGCCTTTGCTGCAGAAAGCTGTGGATTCTACTCCCACACCACGTATATGGAGTGCTAATATGACAGTGTCCTTTCGATTGCTGATTATTTAGTGCATTTTAAGGGGGATAAGGGTTCTGCAGTCCTGCGTATGTCCTCCTTTGAATGAGATGCCTAGTAACTATGAAGTTGTTGGTTTGTCAATCATTCCCTATTACAATATTACCTGTTTACCAAATTTATTTTTGTTTAATGTAACATAGACAATTAATTCTTCAAGGGCAGCAGGCACTGAATTTGTAGATGAAACACTGAAATGTAAAGTTGTTTGCCAGTAGCAACCTCTTCATTAGTTACCAATCTCTTTAATGTAGAAGTTCAAATGGCCTTTTATGGTTGAAATGTTCTGAAATGGGTAGTTTTGTCATTATTGGTTCATATATTTTCTTTCATTGCTTACTGGAAGAATGTTCACAAATACAAATTTAAAACACATTCTAACAAGTGGTGCTGTATTATACAAGGAATATAATTTAATACAATCATGAAGGTGAATCAAAGAACACTTACATGTATCCATGGCCCTAAAAATGTGTGCAAGGAGCCTATGGTTTGAAAACAGCCCAAAGGTAAACGTAATCCTCCACTGGCGAGATGCATTTTCTTTGAATGCAGGTTTTAATGCCTTTTTAATAAATGTGATATTCAAAAGCAGAGAAGTTTACTGCAAATGCTAACTCTGTTTTCATTGTGAGACTATAGTGTTTGTTTAGCAAATCAGTGTTTGTGTGTTTTATTTCAATATCTGTAATCATTGTTCATAGGTTCATAGGTAGGTACTAGGCTATTGGCCCTAGGACCTATATAAGCCTAGCCAAGAAGGTACACTGGCTTTTGCCACCCAAGAAAATTATTTTCTTGTGCCCCTGTCGAGCAGAGCCACAGAAGTGATCCCTGGGGAGAATTTCTTATCTCCCATCCAATCATCAAGATTTTTCTTGAAAAGTGCAAATGAGGAGCTTTGTTTGATATAGATAGGTAGTTTATTCCAGAGTATGGGAAGTCTCTGGCACAGGAATCTATCCCTTCAGCATGTTCTGTTTATTGTTGTGACAAGGTTTAGGTCCCTAGAACATGTAGCTTGGAGGGATTGGGATTTCTTTAAGTGGAGCATGTCCAACAGCTCTGGGTTTGACATAGCTTTGTATGTTACGCAGAGATTGCCTCTGAGTAGGCGATATGCGACGGAGTAAAGCTGGAGTTTTTTTTAGATGGTCTGCGTAGGGCATCTGTTTGAGGCCAGTAATCCTCTTTGTGAGGTATTTCTGCAGCCTTTCCAGCTGCTGCAGATGTCTTGTGAGGTACATTCCAAAAGGGGCATTGTACTTTATAATGGGTTTAATGAGTGATGAGTAGAGGGGAATAATTACCTCTTTTTTCCTGGATGAAAACCTTTTATGATGAGGTGTGCCACGAATAAGGATTTTTTGACTACTGTGGAGATGTGATTATCAAAGGAGAGACTACTGTCCACCTGTGTCCCAAGGTCTCTTATCATACTTTCGGTGTTAAGTAGAATACCACCTATGCGGTAGTTCATGGGTACAGAGTTTTTACCAAAAGGGATGACAATGCACTTTTTGGCATTGAGCTTGAGGCCATGGCTTTGACACCAGGCAACTGTCTCAGTGAGGTCCTTTTGTAGGATGTCCACATCATTAGGAGTTTTGATTATGGCTCCTAGTTTGCAGTCATCTGCAAACTTCATTAGCCAAAGGCCTTCTGTGTTAGCATGTACTTCAGAGAAGTAGATACCAAACAGGAGAGGACCCAGGACTGAACCTTGTGGTACTCCACTTGTCACTGGTCCGAAGTTGGATTTGGAGTCTGCTACCTTCGCAGTGTGGGTTCTGTCAGTGAGCCAGTTGGCAACCCATTTTGTGACATAGGGATGTATACCTAGTTTAGTGAGTTTATCTAAAATTACAGAGTGGGAAGTAAATAAGAAAAAGTATGCACATTGACAGCTTTGAACAGTGTTTATTGCAACTGGGGAGAAATAGCCAAGCAATGGAACACTGGAATGGCTGGATGGGGCTGCTGCAGAGGGGGGTAGGGTGTTGCTGCAAGAGGACTGCTCTAAGGGGCCCCAATGTATTACCCTGCATAGGGCTCTTTCTGACCATGACCCAGTATGGCCCACAACACAGGCAGTGGCTGAAAAAGGTTTGTTCATCAGTCCATTAACAAATTAATAAGCAATAAATAAATAGAAATATTTGCCAACATTTTGTGGAGACTAAATAACAATGTTTCAGTTTTGGAGAAATTTACTTTCAGTTAAAGTATGTTTAATCATATACACGTCTGCCACTGAATGACAAACTCATGTGGGTTCTCTCTGAGAATCATAAAACAAATATAGGGAACCATTGATGGATACTGTGGTTAGAAGTGGTCCTAGTAAGGAGCCTTATAATACCCCATTTTGACTGGCCAGCTGGAGTAATCTGCATATCAATTAGAAACTTAGATATTCTCTTTTCTAAGTAACTTTTGAACCAGTCAGGTTCAGTTTTGCATAGGCCATAGATGTTTTCTTAAGTCAGAATGAAGCAAGATACATGGCATTTCGCATAAAGCTGTATCCCCTGCAGAGTAGGTCCCTAACAGGAGACCCCTTCTCATTCTCTTTCTACTTACATATCTTGTCTCAACTATCTGCTGATCCACCTGGTAGATAATCCTTAACTGTGCTAATACAGCTGTTACAGATGCTGATACCTCATATACTTAGCGGTGAGCTTACTAATCTGCAGACAATACCTTCACTGGGATTCAATAAACTCTGTGTGGACTTCACATGATGCCTGCATGAAGTTTATGTGTTTGCATGGTGAGCAGCAGTGGTGATGATATATTCAAGACACGCACCACAATTAAACATAAACAAAGAGGTTTTCATAGCTGACAACAGTGTTGCTGTCCAGCAAACCATGTAAAGCAACACGAATAGTAAATTTGTTAAAATTAGTACAATCTGGGTTAGTGGAATTCCACAGAATGCCTCAATGATTACCAGGGTTTATCAAATACTAATGTATATGTTCCAAATACAGTACAGGGCAGTGTATAGAGTCCAGAGTATTGTGGAATACCATCCAGGCATTCTGTACAAGTTGCGTAAATGATGTGTAAGGGGACAAGGACTGCCATTTAAAGTAAACACCAAACACTGTATATAAGCAGTCCAGAACAAGAATGCAGCCAAAAATACATGAATAACAATAAATAGATTTATTACTCAAGACAAAACAGATTTAGCGTCACACTTTCATAAAAACTTCATCAGAATAATGAATTAAATCTCAGCAGCACTTTTTACATATCCAAACCACAAATTCATCAGCCAATAAAATTCCATGGTCAATTAGAACACCAGATTTTTTAAAAGGAAGATATACCCCTAACCAATTTTATACATTAAATAAATACACATATTAATATAAACAAAAAACATTCTACACAACATAAGATTTTAATTTAAGTATACTAACAACAGATACATTGACATTGAGACCTGGGGGGACAGTAGCATTCACCTTCAATTGCCATGCCATCTCTTTGGCTTCTAAAATATCTTCCCAAGCCCCCCCCCCCCTGAAGGACCCTAGGGACATTTTTCAACACAAAAAAAAATCAAAATCATGTTCTGGATATCTGGCTATATGTCTAGCCAAGGCATTTTTCATTTCCTGTTTCCTCATTTCCAACCAATGTTCATAAAAGCGCTTTTTAAATTTCCTTTTATTCTTCCCTATATAAAATTGAGGGCATTTGGTACACTTTCCCACATATATCACCCCATTGTATTACAAGTATTATGGGACTTGGGCCAAAATCCCTTAGAATTAATCACTATGTAATCCCCTTCCACCACAATCCTACATTGGGGACAACTTGTATATTTATAGGTACCCCATTCCTTGTGGGTGATACTGGGACAATAATCAATGGTGGGATGTTCAAAAATATTTTTCCAGGTTTTCTCCCTTCTAAATACAATACTAGGTTTTACTTCAACAATTTTTGCCATTTCCTTAAATAAGGAAAACATGTTCCAATACTTATGGATGGTCTCTCTTATAAAACCAGCTTCATTACAAAACTGGGTAATAAAAGCCCCACTCAAATCATTCCCATTTCTTCCAGGATTCTTATTGAATCCAAGTCCCTCTTGAGTCAAACTACCTTGAATAAGTAGAACAATATCACCCTTAATTCGTCTATCTTTGATATCCCTCATAAATTCAACCACCAAATCATGAGGGTTACCTCTCCCCCAAAACATATCCCCCATTTTTTCACATTCTTTACCAAACTCGCTCCAATCGGAAACCATCTGGGCTAATCATGTATATTGCCCTTTGATTATTCCCACTTTCTGGTGGTATGGGTGTTAGTTTGGAAGTGCAAAATGCTATTATGCTAACATGCTCACCACAGAACCCTCACTCCTACAATTCAAAAAAAAGCTTAAACCCCATCTCAATACTCTCTGGCAATGTCCCTGTTCCAAACCTGATTAACCACTATCATTTACCCTTCTCTTACCTCACTATCCTTAACCACTTTTTAACAAGGCGCCTCGCCTTTGTAACTGACCTATGTTTTTTTTATATGCTGCTGTTGTTTTTTTTTTTCCCAAGATGTGATGTATCTTTATATTGTATTTAGAACTCAACTATCTTCCTTTTTTGCATTAACAATGTTCATATGTCTGTTATGTACTTGGAGCTTTTCTCCCCGGGCCTCCACTGAAAATGGACATGTATCCAGTCGGACTCTCCCGGTTAACAAATGTAAAATAAAAATAAAATAAATATTACTATAAGTGAGTTTACGATATATTGTACTAACCCATCTCCTCTTCACCACATCCTTATAGAGGGTAACATCAAGGTAATTAAGAATACATGTGTCCACCTGGTAAGTAAATTTCAAAAAAGGGGTAGTATTATTCAGAAAGGTGATAAAACTATCTATCCCTTCACCTGATTTTTCCCACACAACAAAAACATCATCCAAAAACCGGAGATATAAAATCCACGGTTTTACCCCAAACTGGGGAAAAAGAATGTGCCTCTGGGGTAGAATTATTCAGAAAGGTGATAAAATTATCTGTCTCTTCACCTGATTTTTCCCACACAACAAAAACAGCATCCAACAACCAGAGATATAAACTCCATGGTTTTACCCCAAACTGGGGAAAAAGAATGTGTCTCTCCCACTGCAACAAAATGATGATTGCAAAGATGGGGGCACAGGCCGCCACTATTGCTACACCCTTCTTTGCCGGAAATATTGCCCATCCAGAAAAACAAAATTATATTTAAGTACCGATTCCATACATAAAACCAACACATTGATGGTATTATTGTCCAATGTTGTACATTCACAAAGAAAATCATGGAACCATTTTAAACCCACATCATGGGGACTAACATTATATAGTTCCACTACATCAATAGTCATGAAAGTACATTTTCCTGAAAATTCTACAATCTTCATTTTGTACAAAAAATCCCAGGAATCTTTACATATGTACTCAAAGGAATCTAAACAGTTTTTCAAAATACAATCAACATATTTACTAAGGGGGTGTGTCTTAGACTTAGCCCCACTAACAATCGGCCTCATTGGAGGATACACTTATGAGTTTTGGGAATCCCAAAAATAACTGGCACAATCAGATATTTAACTTGGAAAAACTCAAAAAGTTCATAGGAAATTTCCTGTTCCTCAAGCATATCTTGTAAATAAAAATCAATATGCTGAAAAGCTAATTTAATAACATTCAATGATATCTCCTCATATAAATCACTTTGGTTAACATGTGATAACATCTTATTGGTATAATCATCCTTCCCCATGATAACAATACCCCCCCCCCCCCCTTGTCGGGATTCATAACCCTTAACTGTTTGTTGTTAAGATAGTTCCTTCAAAAGAGTAGATTCCTGGGGACTCACATTATCATAAACAAAAGACTTATTAAAACTTAACATTCCTAAATTCATGCTCAACTAGTTTTTCAAAAATAATAAGGGGTAGTGATAATGGAGGATTAAATGTATTACTTCTCCTCAACACATGCCCTGTATTCTGAGCATCTTCATTAAAAATAAGTTTGAAACATTTTCCTAAGGAACAATTTCATATCTACCAATAAACTTTCAATTTTAAAATTGGTAGCAGGAACAAACAATTCACCCCTGCTAAACAAAAGTTAGCATGTTCAGTAAAGCATTTAAATTCACTATAATTGTCCAGCTTAAAGTCCCTTGTGCAATTATGGATTATATCCACTGTTAAACTCAAAGAATCACCAGAACAAGAGGGAAAACCCTCACTCACAGTACCTTGTAAATAACCTTCATCAATAAAGGTTTCAAAGGAATTCACCAGTTCTTGTTGTGGTAAAACTTCCCCTGTCAGTAGCTGCCCTGAAAGTTCCTGTTGCTGTATGTTACATTGTTCCTGTTCCTCTGGTTTTCTAAGCATTTGGACCTCCGAACGCCGTCCGCCTGGTTCCCCTCTAAAGGGATTACTGCTTCCCCTCAGGCATGGTTATCCCTTTCAGGAGACCCCTCCCTATGACGTAAATTGGCTTTAGCCCAAATCCTATTGGTTGTCAGTGGGCTGGGATATGCCTTCCCTTTGGCGTAGGTTAGGTGGTGCCTTTCAAACATTTTTACTTTGTTTTTTTTATTCTATCTATATCCCCTTCCACCTTTTTAAAATGTAAAAGTAATCATAGATTCTTAGGTTCATAGGTAGGTACTAAGCTATCTGCCCGAGGGCATTTATAAGCCTAGCCAGAGTGTGTCGGCTTTCGCCGCTCCATTGATTAATTAACTGAGCCTCTGTCAACAGAGCCAATGAAGTGATCTCAAAGGTGTATTTTCTGTTACCCATCCACTCATCAAGGTTTCTCTTGAAGAGTGTTAGTGAGGGTCTCTGCCTAATGTAGTTAGGAATTTTGTTCCAAAGCATGGGGAGTCTCTGTGACAGGAATCTATCCCTCCAGCATGTTCTATTTATTGTTGTGGTGAGGTTTAGCTCACTAGTGTGCATGGCTCGCAGTGACTTGGATTTCTTTAGATGGAGCATGTCCATCAATTCTGAGTTGGACATGTCTTTGTAAGTCAGGCAGACATCACCTCTGAGTAAGGGATATGCCACTGAGTACAGCTGGAGTTTTTTCAGTCGGGCTGCATAGGACATATGTTTGAGGCCAGTAATCCTCTTGCTGAGGTGCTTTTGTGGTCTTTCCAGCTGTTGTTAGTGTCTTGTGAGGTATATCCCAAATGGGGCATTGTACTCTATGATGGGTCTGAGGAGTGACGAGTAGAGGGGCACTATAACCTCTTAATTTCTAGATGTGAACCCTTTAGTAATTAGATGGGCCACATAGAAGGATTTCCTAACTACGTTGGCAATATGATTGTCAAAGTAGAGATTACTATCTCCCTGGGTCCCCAGATCTCTTATTACCTCTTCTGTATTAAGGGGGCTGCCGCCTATATGGTAATTTGTGGGTGTTTTGTTTTTCCCAAATGGGATGACTATGCATTTTTTGGCATTTAATTGAGGCTATGACTTTGACACCAGGTGTCTGTCTCAGTAAGGCCTTTTTGAAGGATGTCTGTGTCAGCCGGAGAGTCAATTATGGCTCCCAGTTTGCAGTCATCGGCGAACTTGGTTAGCCATAGTCCTCCTGTGTTTGTCTGTACTTCTGAGAAGTATATGCAGAACAGTAGGGGTCCCAGGACTGAGCCTTGCAGGACACCACTTGTGACTGGTTTAGAGTCAGACCTGGAGCCCACTATTCTTACCGTGTGAGTTCTGTCTGTAAGCCAGTTGGTAACCCATCTTGTGACGTAGGGGTTTAAGTTCAGGCTGGTGAGTTTTTCTATAATACCCGAGTGAGGAATGGTGTTGAATGCCTTGACGAGATCAATGTAGGCTGTGTGAACCACCTTTCCCTTGTCTATGGCCTTGGTGACTGTCTCAAAGAAGCCAACCAGGTTTAGTAGGCATGATCTGCCCTTAACAAAGCCAAACTGGGTCGGGTCTAGTGTTTGGAGGTTCCCAATGTCTTTGTTAATGAGTTCCATGATGATGCGCTCCATAGCCTTGCAGATCAGGCTAGTCAGGCTTATGGGGCAATAGTTACCAGGGTCAGTTGTGGCCCCTCTTTTGTGGAGTGGAATAACCATTGCTGTGCACCATTCTATGGGCCTGTAGACTGTGGAGAGGCTGAGGTTGAACAGCGTGTTTAGGTGGGGGTTTAGTTCATTCTGTAGTTGGTGCAAGATGCAGCCTGGGACACCATCTGGCCCCATTGATGCTGTGTTTTTGGCTTTTGAAAGGGCTGTTTTCACCTGTGCTTCTGTGATTTCCAGGACACTACACTTTTCCGGTATTGTTGTGGGCCCTTTTGAAGGTGAGAGGAAGGTGAAGTTTGCACTGAATCTATCTGCCAGGATTTTGGCAATATCAGTAGGTTCAGTATATGTTGTGCTATTTTGCACTAGCTCAGAGCATATCTGTGAGTTGCCACTT
Source organism: Protopterus annectens (assembly GCF_019279795.1). NCBI lineage: Eukaryota > Metazoa > Chordata > Ceratodontiformes > Protopteridae > Protopterus > Protopterus annectens. Next base: position 891,235,419 of record NC_056745.1, read on the forward strand.
AGATTCTTGACATAGTTAAAGAAGGCTTTGTGGTTATCTTTTGAATCCTTGGCTATTTTTCTTTCGAAGTTAGCCTTGGATGATTTTATGAGGAACCTTAGTTTCTTACTGATACTGATCAGGGATGTCTTTCCTTCTTGGGATTTGCTTTTTTTCTGTACTAGTTTCCTCCTTTTGTTGTGTAACCTATTTATGGCAGTGGTCCACCAGACTAGTTTCCTTCTCTTAAGGAAGTGAGTCTTGGTATTGCTGGGGATGGCACAATCCATGCATCCTTGTAGGTGCTCATAGAGTACAATTTTAAAGGATACTGCATCTTGGGCAGTGTTTTCCTTTAGTGTGGGGGCTGTGAAATGTACCACCTCTGCCTTAAGTAAGGTGAAGTTTGCTTTAGAAAAGATTTTCACTGTAGTTTCCTTGGTTGGGGGTGGTGGTGGTGGAGTGTGGACATCCAGAGTGATTAGTTTATGGTCTGATCTAACCAGTGACAGGTTGACCTCCGATGCGAAACACCTGTCGCCCATGTTGGTGATGACCAGGTCCAATATGTTGTAGCCTCTGGTAGGGGAGTTTACCAGCTGATCCAGTGCATTTGAGTTGGAAAATTCCAGGAAGCTGAGCCTGGGAGTTTGTACTCAAGTAGTTTTCCCAGTTAATGGTAGGGTAATTGCAATTGCCCAATATCAGAATGTTTGGTAGGACCTTTTCCAGTGTCTCCAGCAAGGTGGAGTGGTGGTCCTGGGTCATGGAGGGTGATCTGTAGCAGGCCACAATTTGCATTGCAGATTTGCCCGATGTTAGTTGTACATAGATGATCTCAGAGGTATCACGTTGCACCACTAACCTGGAGGTGTGGGTATCCTTGATGAATATGGATACACTCCCTCCTTTTATGTTTTGGTCCATGTTTTGTGGCCGAAATGTGTGGTATGAGTTGTAGCCCAGTAGTGCTGGAGTGCTCTCTGGAGCCTTGAATCAGGTTTCAGTTACTGCGCAGATGTCGACGTTCTCCATACTTAGGAGTGCTTCGAGCACATGCATTTTGAGATTTAAATTCCTGGCATAGATTAGCATAACCCTCATTTTTTTACTTGTGCTGTTTACGGAGGTGGGTTTGAATTTTAAGCCTTGCCTAAAAAAGGCACTATGGGGGCAGCAAGAGCCTTGGACAGTATTCAAAAGCCAAGGGGTGACAGGTACAAGCCGTCTCATGCGAAGCAACATGGCTTGTCGAGCATGTCATCCCAGGCTGACAGACACTGAATCCCCTTTGAATGACACCAGAAGCTTAGCCAATTGTTGAAATTGATCATTTTTTCTTTATACTGAGGTATCATTCTTGGTGAGGGCAGGATGCTACTCAGGGTCAGGGTCATATCCACCTGGGCTACATGATCAGAGAGTTCTTCCATGTCTCTTTTTATGTAGTCAAGGGAGGTATGTCTCAGGTCATTCACACAATATGAACAATGACAGAGTCATATTTGTACTTGTTCTGGAGTGACCTGAGTGCTTGTGTTATGTGGCAGATTCTGGCTCCCGACAGGCAGCTAACAGTAACCTTCTCCTTGTCCAGCCTAGTGAGTGGGGCATCAGTGTGTGCCTGACAATAGAGTCACCTATTACTAGTGTGTTGTGTATGTTATTTCACCTTAAGGGCTGTGATTGTGCGGCACATTGATTTTGTGTTTTATGTGTTGTCTGGTTTGTGATGAGAGGTGCAGGTTTTTTGGGTGTCTGCTTTAGAATTCTCTGATGCTTTTGCAGGTTTTTATTTAGAGCCTCCGAGTATGATTTCATGCATTTATGTGTAATTTTTGCCAGTGCTGGTTTAGTAGGTCTATGTGAGGCTGGAGGTGTGGTGCAAGTGTTCACCTTCTCCTCATGACTGTCTCTTCCAGTCTTGGGTGGAGAAACCTTAGCCTCCAGTTTGGCTGTATAATTGCATCTCTCGCATATGTTAGTGTTTTGTGGTAGGAGGAGAGGGCTGTCTGTGTACATGAGGCAGTTGTAACATTGCCTCAGGATACCCAGGTTCACCAGCTGGACTGGAGAGTACACCTGAAGTTGCCCTTTTGTCATGCCTGAATAGCAGGGTGAGCTGCTTAGTCACTTGGTTGGTGAGGGGTGGATAAAAGCCTTGCCCTGCTGGGCAATCAAGTGTTGGGGTATATTAGTGCTTGCTATTAGGTCTGAGCAAGTGCTGGTCTGTAGGATGCTTTTTGAGTGCTTAGGTTGAAAGTTAGACTAGTTTCAAGTGAAAAACTGAAGAGTACACTTAGTGGAGCCGGGAATAATTAAACCCAAGCTAACAGGTGCTGCCTGGTGCACAAAACTGTACAGACGCGTTTTTTAAAATACTAACTTCTGGACTGGAGCCACTCCTCCAGGGACAGATGGCTGCTCAAAGTTTCCCTCTCTCACAGGTGAACAGAGAAACTTCCCTCTATCCAAGTAAGGTATGGGCAACTCAGAAACTTGTAACATAGCCCTGAATTCACCACTAGCCTGAAAACTGGACTATACTAGCTTAGAAAGGCAGGAAACAAGACATTTTTTTTTGTTTTTTTGAAAAGATAAGGCAAAAACAGTAAAAAGTACACTTAAAACAGCTTTAAATTACTACAAGCAATCACAAAAGGCTATCGCACTTTAGTGTGTAGCCTACAACAGTTAAACAATTTATTTAAACAAAAAACAACTTTTTAAAATCATGCTGGTATTCAGGAAAAAGTAAATCTTTATGAATGACGTTATCAAGTCTTTCAGATTCCACTATAAGCCCATCTATTTCCTTCGGTTAAAATTTATCAAACACTCAAGGAGCTCGCACCCATGACAATCAAAAAGCTGCAATAATTCTTCGTGAAAGGGACAATCCACCAAACAAGCCCCTGAGGAATTAAGTATAATAAACAGTTTTAAAAACTGGTGCTGAGATTTAATTCATGATTCTGATGAAGGTTTTACGAAAGCGTGACACTAAATCTCTTTTGTCTTGAATAATAAATCTATTCATTGCTATTCATGTATTTTTGGCTGCGTTCTTGTTCAGGACTGCATACTTAGTGTTTGGTGCTATTTGTTGTTTTTTCTGTGGTTACCTAGTCCGTGATAGTGTGGTGGCATGTCTGGACCAAGAGTCAATCTGCATGGCATGGAGAAACTCACTCAAAGTGTGGGTTTGCTTACCCAGTTAGTCCAGGAGCTTACGGGGAAATTTAATTGTATGCAGCACCACCTGGACCAATTGACTGGAAAAGAAAATGAATTCCTGCAGACCCTTGGTTGTTTGCATAATGGTGGGCAGGAATTGCAGTTGCCCATTAATTCCTCAGGGGCTTGTTTGGCGGATTGACAGGGGGGTCTGCCTTACAATGTTAAGCAGTGGCTTCTGGGGACTATGATTTTTGAACAACAGGAGCAAGATTCCAACCCCAGTCTCTACTTAAATCAATTAGTTCCTTGGAGAAAACCATTTTTCATTGTAAGAGGTTGCAATTGGACAATTTATATCTTCGTGAGTGTGGTAAAGTGAGGAGGGTGTCTAAGGGGCTTCGGACATGGAAGTTCCCTAATGGGGTTAAGGCCAGGACACCCTTTCATGAAGAATTATTGCAGCTTTTTGATCATCATGGGTGCAAGCTCCTTGAGTGTTTGATAAAGTTTAACCAGAAGGAAACAGATGGGCTTATAGTGGAATCTGAAAGACTTGATAATGTCATTAATAAAGACTTACTTTTTTCTGAATACCAGGATGATTACTTTTCCATTTTTAAAAAGGTGGAAGGGGATATAGATAAGATGAGAAAAAACAAAGTAAAAAAGTTTGAAAGGGACCGCCTAGCCTATGCCAAAGGGAAGGCGTATCTGAGTCCACCATCAACCAATAGGAATGGGGCTAAAGCCAATTTACCTCAAAGGGAGGGGTCTCTTGAATGGGATAACCATGGCCGGGAGAAAGCAGCAATCCCTTTAGAGGGGAATGAGGTGGACAGGCCTCAGAGGTCCAAATGCTTAGAAAACCAGAGGAACAGGAACAATGTAACATACAATAACAGGAACTTTCAAGGCAACCACTGACAGGAACTGGTGAATTCCTTTGAAACCTTTATCAATGAAGGTTATTTACAAGGTACAGTGACTGAGTGTTTTCCCTCTTTAATGGTGATTCTTCGAGTTTAACAGTGGATATAGTCCATAATTGCACAAGGGACTTTAAGCTGTACAATTATAGTGAATTTAAATGCTTTACTGAACATGCTAACTTGTTTAGTAGGGGTGAATTGTTTGTTCCTGCTACCAGTTTTAAAAATGAAAGTTTATTGTAAGATTTGAAATTGCCCATTAGGAAAATGTGTTTCAAACTTATTTTTAATGAAGATGCTCAGAATATAGGGCATTTGTTGAGGAGAAGTAGTACATTCAATCCTCCATTAACACTACCCCTTATTATTTTTGAAAAACTAGTTGAGTTTGAATTTAGGAATGTTAAGTGTAATAAGTATTTTGTTTATGATAATTTGAGTCCCGAGGAATCTACTCTTTTGAAGGAACTATCTAACAACAAACAATTAAGGGTTATGAAACCTGACAATGGGGGGGGGGGGTATTGTTATCATGGGGAAGGATGATTATACCAGTAAGATGTTAACACATGTTAACCGAAGTAATTTATATGAGGAGACATCATTGAAGGTTATTAAATTAGCTTTTCAGCATATTGATTTTTATTTACAGGACTTGCTTGATGGACAGTAAATTTCATATGAACTTTTTGGGTTTTCCAAGTTAAATATCCAATTGTGACAGTTATTTTTGGGATTCCCAAAATTCATAAGTGTATCAGGGATTCTCCAATGAGGCCGATTGTTAGTGGGGTTAAATCTAAGACGCACTCCCTTGGTAAATATGTTGAATGTGTTTTGAAAAACTGTTTAGATTCCTTTGAGCAATTATGTAAAGATTCCTGGGATTTTTTGAACAAAACAAAGATGGTAGAATTTTCGAAAAAATGTACTTTCATGATTATCGATGTAGTGGAACTATATAATGTTATTCCCCACGATGTGGGTTTAGAATGGTTCCATGATTTTCTTTGCGAATGTACAACATTGGACAATAATGCCATCAATGTGTTGGTTTTATGTATGGAATTGGTTCTTAAATATAATTTAGTTTTTCTGGATGGGCAATATTTCCAGCAAAAGAAGGGTGTAGCAATGGGGGCGGCCTGTACCCCCATCTTTGCAAACATCATTTTGTTGCAGTGGGAGCGACACATTCTTTTTTCCCAGTTTGAAGTAAAACTGTGGAGTTTATATCTCCATTTTGTGGATGATGTTTTTGTTGTGTGGGAAAAATCATGTGATGAGATAGATGATTTTATCGCCTTTCTGAATAATTCTACCCCTTTTTTGAAATTTGCTTACCAGGTGGACCCGTGTATTATTAAGTACCTTGATGTTACCCTGTATAAGGATATGGTGATTAGGAGGTGGGTTAGTGCGATATATCGTAAACCCACTTATAGTAATAGCATTTTGCACTTCCAAAGTAACCACCCATACCACAAGAAAGTGGGAATAATCAAAGGGCAATATATACAATTGGCTTGGATGGTTTCCGATTTGAGCGAGTTTGGTAAAGAATGTGAAAAAATGGGGGATATGTTTCGGGGTAGAGGTTACCCTCATGATCTGGTGGTTGAATTTCTGCGGGATATCAAAGATAGAAGAAGTAAGGGTGATATTGTTCCACTTATTCAAGGTAGTTTGACGCAAGCGGGACTTGGATTCAATAGGAATCCTGGACAAAATGGGAACAATTTGAGTGGGGCATTTATTACCCAATTTTGTAATAAAGCTGGTTTTATAAGACAGACCTTCAATAAGTATACATTTTTTCCTTATTTAAGGAAATGGCAAAAATTGTTGAAGTAAAACCCTGTATTGTATTTAGAAGGGAGTAAACCTTGAAAAATATTTTTGAACATCCCACCATTGATTATGGGCCCAGCACCACCCACATGAAATGGGGTACCTATAAATGTACAAATTGTCCCCAATGTAGGATGGTGGTGGAAGGGGATTACATAGTGATTAATTGTAAGAGATTTGGCCCAAGTCCCATAATACTTGTAATATTATGGGGGGGTGATACTTGTGGGAAAGTGTACCAAATGCTTTCAATTTTATATAGGGAAGACAAAAAGGAAATGTAAAGAGCACTTTTACGAACATTGGTTGGATATGAGGAAAGGGGAAATGAAAAATGCCTTGGCTAGACGTATAGCAAGATATCCAGAACATGATTTTGTTTTGTTTTTTTGTGTTGGAAAATGTCACAAGGGAGTGACCTTGGGAAGATATTTTAGAAGCCAAAGAGTTGGCATGGCAATTGAAGTTGAATGCCACTGTCCCCCAGGTCTCAATGACAATGTATCTATTGCTAGTATACTTAAATTAAAATCTTATGTTGTGTAAAATGTTTTTTGTTTATATTAATAGGTTTATTTATTTAATGTATAAAATTGGTTAGGGATATATGTTCCTTTTAAAAAAATCTGTTGTTTTAATTGACCATGGAATTTTATTGGCTGATAAATTTGTGGTTTTGATATTTAAAAAGTGGTGCTGAGATTTAATTCATGATTCTGATGTTTTTATGAAAGCATGACACTAAATCTGTTTTGTCTTGAGTAATAAATCTGTTTATTGCTATTCACATATTTATGGCTGAATTCTTGTTCTGGACTGCTTACTTACAATGTATGGTGCTTTTCTGTGGTTATTTAAAATAAACAGTCAGGTGTGTGTATTTAATAGGGACACACAAATGAATTGTAGGAATGAGCATATGGAAAGAGGACAGGTTAAACACCATAATGTACAGAAGATGAGGGCATGTAAATGGAAAATAGTTATAGCAGGAACACTAATCACATTTAACATGATACAGTACGGACATCACAGTGAAAATGTATATTATATGACTGTCAGAGAAGGTAACATAACAATTGAGAAGATGACTTTGTGATATAAGCATCCTGACATGAACAATGGAGAGGACATATATCAGGTATGTTATATAAAATTGGGGTTGGGTGCATATTATGAAGCTGTGCATTTTTTTTTTTTTTTTTGGTACTTACATGTGTTGTGTGTGATTCTATTTTTTGACAAGATTATAGGTGTTAAAATAGGGTAAATAGGAAATTGGTGAAATTGGGGGCCAAGCAGGGAATAGAACAAAGGAAAAGCAATATAGGAATGTGCAGGAGAGACGTAGCCAAGAACTATAGCTATCCATTTCTTCAACATTGTAAACTGAAAATATGTACAGAATATTAGCTGAATTTGGACTATCACCTCCAAAAAGAGGGGTGACAACAATGCAATGATGTTGTATAGTCTATTGGATCAATCAAGTATGTCAGGAAGACATGTGTATGAAATGGAGAACTATGTATGGGACAATATTTTTTGTGAGACAGGTGCCTGTTTTTTTTTTTACTTTAGGAAGAGAGGAATGCTGGGTAAGGGATGTTGGCATTTCTGTGTCAGATAACTTTGGTAGGTGAGGAAGTCCTCACTTGCAGGACTGTCATCACTGTCCCCTTACTCTGCTGGCTGCTGGAGTGTTTGTTGTCTTCTCCTTCTATGTACCATGAGAGAGAGCAGCCTCTCCATCCATTGCAGGCATATACCAATGGTGCTGTGCACAATCCTACAAATCCCCACCTCTGTCAGTACTCCCAGAGGATCAACACCACTAGCTTATAAGGTAATTCTACCTGAGGTTGCAGGTAGTACAGGGGCAGCAGAGGCAATACTGCCAGGTTGGGTCCCAGATGTGCTGGGCATTGGTGCTGGAGCCAGTGGAGCAGCAGCAGGCTGACCCACTGGGGTTGGCTTACCTAGCTGTGCTGTGAAACATTTAGTGATTTGTTACAGATGGATGACATAGAGACATTTTGGCAACACATATTAGAAAAAAAAAATAATAAGGGTTGAGGAGGGGTTGTCTACTCAGGTAGACTTCCTCCTAGTAAGGAAAAGGTACTGGGTTAGAATCCATGATTGCAAAGACATCCCCAGTGAAAGAATCAGCCCACAGCATAAACCATATGTTGCCATAATCATCTGCAAGAAGTGGTTAGAGAAGACTCTAAGGTCAACAGAGACCAGGCTGAAGACCTAGAAGTTGACTGGAGAGAAAGTACAACAGTTCAAGGAATTACTCAGGGCTCTAGCACCTCAAGAGGAGATGGAAATAGGTGGAGTTGAACAAGAATGGTAGTGCCTAAAAACAGCATGTGTTAGGATGACAGAAAAGATACGTGGGTGAGCCAGGTATGGAAATAAGGTGCATAAGGAAAGCTGGTAGTGGAATGCAGAAATCCAGGAAGTCATCAAAAGAAAGGAGTGCAGGAAGAAGTGGGAGATAGAAAAGACTGAGTAGGCTAGGAAAGACTACTGGTTATCTTACAGAAATGCTAAGAAAGAAGTTGCAATAGCAAAGAATAGGGCATTGGAAGCACTCTACCAACTTCTGGAAAGTGACTCAGTAAGTGGCACAAAGAAACTATATCAGGTTACAAGGCAAAGACAGAAAGATAAAGAAGATAGACACCCTTCATAAGAGATACCAGCAAAAACCTGCTCACCAGTCCACAGGACATCAAAGGCAGATTGAAGGAATATATCCAACAGCTTCTGAATGAAGAAAACCCCACAGAAGCTGTACTACCCCAGAAACAGCATATGATGAGAGAAGATGAGGAGCCCATTCTAAAAGAAGTAAGAACAGCACTAAAGAAAATAAAGTCAGGGGAAAACAGCAGGCTCAGATGAGGTCACAGCGGATATGATAAAGATGTTAGGTGAGATAGGGGAGAAATAGCTTCTGAGGGTATTAATAGCAGTGTGGAGAGAAAGGTGTATCCCAGATGACTGTACAATAAGCATACTCATGCCAGTGTACAAGAACAATGGGGACCTCCACAACTGTGGGAGGTACAGAGGCATCAAACTCCTATCACATTGCATGACAGTTCTGGAGAGGTTGATTAATAAATGAATACACAGAGTAGTATAAAGTAACATGGAAGATCAGCAGTTCGGATTCAGATCAGTATTCAGCACAATTGACCCGATGTTTTCAGTGAGACAGATACTTGAGAAGAAGCTAGAGATGAGAAGAGAATCCAACTCGGCATTCCTAGACTAGTAGAAAGCATATGACAAGGTCCCGAGAAAGCTGATCTGAGCAGTACTGCAGTGGTTTGAAGTCCTAGAAACATTGGTAGAATTAATGCAGGCTATGTACAAGGACCCAATGACTCAAGTACAAACAGTGTTCGGCCTCACAGATGGGTTCCCTGTGGGACTGGGTGTACACCAGGGTTCAGCTCTGAGCCCACTGCTGTTCATAGTGGTGATAGACTACATTAGCAAGCAGATCAGAGGGGACAGATCAACAAAGTTGCTGTATTCAGATGATGTGGCATTACAGGCAGATTCTGAGCTAGAACTCCAGCAAAGGATAGGAGAATGGACTGCAAAACTGAAGGCATATGGGATGAATCTAAGCACAGATAAGATGGTGGTAATGGCAGAAAATTGGGGAAATCAGAAAAAGCTGAGAATAGAGATATAAGGGAAGATAGTGGAACAGGTAAGCAGCTTCAAGTATCTGATGGGGTGGTTGAGAAGTAGCTAAGTCTGAATGAAGAGGTCAAAGCTAGAATCAGAGGGGCAGCAGCTAACTGGCATAGATTCTCAGGTGTAGTCTATGACAGAAGAATGCAGAAGAAGCTAAAAAATAAGGAGTACAAGACAGTGTTGTGACCAGTACTACTGTATGGTACAGAAACCTGGACAGTAAAGGCAAAACAGTTGAAGAAGCTAGAGGTGATGGAAAGTAAGTGCCTGAGAAGGGTGGTAGGATGCACACTGTGGGACAGATGAAGAAAAAATGAGGACATACGAGCAGAAGCCAAAGTAGCTCCAATTGCAGAAAAGATAAAAGAGAATAGGTTACTGTGGTTTGGACACATACAGAAAAGCAGTAGGCAATCTGGTGAGGAAGATTTGGGACAGACAGGAGGAAGATAAGAGGAAGCAAGGATGTCCAGCAAAGAGTTGAATGGATTGTGTGAAAGAAGATCTGCAACAGTCAGGCATGAGTGTTGAAGAAGACAGGAGAGAGGCACTGAATCGAGAGAGCTGGCAACAGTTAACATGATACCCTGATCCCATGTAGGAAAAAAATGGAATAAAGGGAGATGATGATGAAGATGATGATTGGGGTGAGAGAAAAATAGAGATTAAATTAGTACCATCATATGTGACATACAATGCATTATCACAATTATGCAACATTTTTATCTGAAGAATTATATTTAAGTGTACATCCTAACAACTACAACTATAATTATAGATTACTCAAAGTAATCCTTGCAATGTGCATATATTGCACATATGCTTAGTTCAATTATACAGATTACAGTTAACAGCAGAGCATTTATGCCACTTGTATAGATTTTAATCTATGTAATATTATTAAAGAATTGCAGTATTGTATAGTTGTCACTCATGGTATTTGAACCCACAACCTCTGAATACAGTCTTACACTTGACTCCTAAATATGGTTGTCCTACAGATGTATGCATGCATGCATACTTGCTTTTGTAATTTTGATATGCATGCATACTTTGCTACTACTACATTGAAGATGAAAACATTTTTCTTTAACTTTTAAAGCTACAGTAATACTTCTCTTGTGCTGCATACATACCACTTGCTTCTCTCACTCTCTCCAGATGATCAGAATAAGCCTGCCTATTCAACACAATTTCAAGATTAGCTATGAAAAGCAAAGAAAAGAACAGGAAAACATTATGCATATCAGTCTTGCCTATATTTAGCTTTCTATGTATTACAAATTCTCTTTATTAGCATACTTACACAACTGTAGGATGTTACTAGTTTGAAACTCATCCAAACACTGGTTGAGTGTATGCCTCTTGCACCTTTTTGGGATGTTGAAGTGGTGCTTGCACTGTTCTCCACTGTGTGGGACACTAGTCACACTGGATACAGTTTTGGCCAGACTATTCCAAGCCTCAGAATTGTACTGGGAGCCAGAATAGTCCCCCTGCAGAAGCCTCTGGCTGTAGCACTTTATCAAGAGTTCAATAAATATTTTGGACTCCTGAACACCCTGACTCTGCACCCTAAATTGGACACCTTCCCCTCTAACACTAGACATGTCTAATCCTAAAAGGAGAGCAATAGCAAATAATGGTTTCCCACCAACTCCTGTTATGTTTACTGGTAGTGTGCAAACCCAAGCAATGATACCAATTGCATTTTTACAATGATAAGTGGAAAGCAACAGTGCCAAGCAGGGAGAAAAGCATTTTTTGAAATGTTTGACACTTGACATTAGTTTCAGGGGTGTCTGCTGCTGTAATTGTTAAGCGATTTAACTTTGCTTGCATGCACAGGGGTGTTAATGTTCTGACCTGACACATGTTTTTACAATGTAGAATCCAAATCTATGCATAAGGGACAAAACATTTTCTTCCACAGCAGTGATTTATCATTTTTGCCACAGAAGAAGTGCTTCACAGAGATAGTCATGAATCATTCATATATACAGATGACAGATTGAGGTGTTAACCACATATGTGTTAGATATGACAACGTTTTTGGATATAGATTTTTTGTGTATGTTCCTTATTTAAGTGTGGAGGCCATCAAAGTCTAGATAACAGAATTAAACTTAGGGAAACATAGTAGACAGTATACCCTCAGGCATACATCTGAACCTTCAAAACCCAATAAGGGTGTCTTATCGCTAAGACATATTATTCATATTAGTTCCACTACTTATAGTTATGTATAAAGTGTTATAAGAGATATTTAATATACTATGAAATAGAAAAACAGTAAAAATGTCTGCTCCCTGTATTAAAATCCAGTACCATGTGTATGGCAGCCCTATACTTATACCTGCTGCCACAGGAATATTCAAATATCATTTGTATATTTTCCTATTCATTACTATAAACTGAACTGTCACAACAGTAAAAATATAAACCAAACAGAAGAAAATTGCCAAGTGTATCACCAATACCTGAAAAAATGGCAATTGGAAAGAGATAAAAATACAGAAACATGTAGTAAAAACCTCTTCAGGTCAACTTTATTCACCTTAATTTATACAAAATCAACTCTGTTTCATATAAGATGTTTTTATACAAAAAGCACAGCTGTTTTTTTTATTTTATACAACAAGATAATTTACTTTTAATGGAACTTCATTGGAGAGTTGATTTTATTGGATATAATAGTAAGTGGGTGAATATATAATAGGATAATGACAGATTGTATGTATTTGGCATCTGAAGAAGTCTGGTAGAAATGAAAATGCAGTGTAAAAGATGGCGTTAATCGTGTTTAACTGAATAAAGTTGACCTGAAGAGGTTTTTACTAAACGTTCCTGTGTTTTTCTCTCTTTCCAATTGCCATTTATTTTGGGTTAACAGTAAAAATATGTTGACCTTCCATTATTAGAACCCAAGACCATCAGTATTACAGCCCTACACTTACACCTGCTGCCACAGAAATTATGTGACAGTTGCATAATTCCCTATTCATTCTTAAGTTCTATGTGTTAACCACTGAGCAACACTGGTGTGTTTGCGCCATGCCCAACAGGATTAATCGAATGTATCATTTTTAATTGTTGACTGTCTGCATCCTGTCTGCAGGTGTTCGATGACTGCTGGTGTTGGGGAAGCTTACTAACTTCCACGCAACATGGCTTAGTGAAGTTACATGATTAAAAGCAAAAAATAGAACAATATATCCTTTATAACCTTTACACTGTCTACTTCCTGTCTGCACATGTTCTGTCTGCCTTGTGTGTGGGACACTATTCCAAATTTGTTCATTGCTAAGCGTCATGCAAATTAGATAAACACAGCTAAACCTGACATTCATTGTGTTCCTCCATTTCCTTTTTTTTTGCACTAAGTCACACATAACACAAACACTGGCATTAAGAAAAAAAATACAAAAAAAAAAAAGGAAATTTAGGTGAAATGAAAATAAATCTATTAAATAAACAACACTACAAACTGTATGTTGGTACACATGAAATATTTATATACAGGTGTGGATATGAACTGTCATGCCAATGAACCTTCAAAATACAGTAAGGGTGTCTTGTACCTCTTTGCCATACAAAAATATTTACAGCAGCGAACAAAAAATAATTGCGCATACAGCCAACTGCAACATCATCCACAGTAATAACAAAACATATGACAGTTGTTTGTACATGTATTAATTTCATGTGTAGTGCACTGAGTGATCACATAATGATTTATGTCTATTGCTTGCATAAATGCTGCTCTATCTTATCTCTCTGTGTTTGCTGCTCATTCTTGTCTTATCTGACCAGTAATCTGAGACATGCAGTTTGTAAGGCATTCTGTATCATTGTCGGTGAAGTGTGTGAGGATAGTAAATGACAATAATATACAATTGTCAAGAAATGAAGGAGAGGTTGGATGTTACTGAACAGAAACTGTGAAATGTGTGCTGGTTAAGGAAAACCTTGATACAATTACTGCTACACTTTGTAAGTCTAATCTGGCTGACACACCCACTGGAGATAAGGGAGTCTGAATTGCTGTTGTGTTTTGCTTCTCCCTACCAGTAATTATTCACAGTTGCAATCTATTAGCAACAAACACTGATGGAGTGCCTGCAAAATGTTTACATGTGATACATGGAGCCAAGTATTTGGCTTTCATCAATGCTAATGGGTTCACATCTCATTTCCATTTTTACCATGCTCACAGCTCTGAATCTACACTATAAAAAGGGAACTGTGTAGCTACGAAACGTGAAGTTGAGGAGACTTGTTTATGTGGATAACACAGAAGAAGATATTGCTTTGAGATTTATCTGCACAGAAGACTACTGATCTTGGTAAGGTATGCTTGCATTTTTCAGTTAGTCATTAAGAAAAATCTGATATATATATATATATATATATATATATATATATATATATATATATATATATATATATGTATGTATATGGATTCACTTTAGAAGCTTGACATACTGAAATATCAAATTTCAGTATTTCGAGCCCATAAAGTAGACACTTGAAAAGAACAAAAACTCAGAAGCATGAAATTCAAAATCTCGCATACCGGAGATTTTGAATTAGCACTTCTGGTGTTTTGCTGTGATTATGGATTCAGGTAAGTGTTTATGTGTTAAGGGTTTTGGGTAGGGGTGGTGGTGTGTGTTGGTGTGTTTTGTTACTGTGATGTGCGTGTGTGAGAAGACTGTAGCTTGTGTGGTCATGTTTTGTATGTTTTTGTACATAGTGCGACCTCAGAGTTAGAATATTTAAGTAGGGGGGTGTGGGGCATGCATCCCCCCCACATGGGGGGTGTAGGGGGGCTTGCCCCCCCTGCTTTTATGTAGGACATAGCTTGTGTTTGTTTGTGGGGAGGAAGGTGTGTGTTTGTGTACACCAGAAGCGGTAATTCAAAATCTCCGGTATGCGAGATTTTGAATGTCTCCCTTCTGAGTTTTCGTTCTTTTCAGGTTTCCACTTTATAGCCTCAACATACTGAATTTTGATATTTCAGTTTTTCAAGGATATGAAGTGAATCCATATACATATACATATTATGGTTCCCCTTCATATGATCAAATTTCTCTAAACTCGAATGTCAGAAACTCAAAACCATAATCTCGAATTTAGAGAAACTCGAACATATGAACGGGACAAAAAAAAATAACACCTTTCAAATGTTTTCACAGGGGGGGCTTCACCCCCTGCACCCCAACCCCCTACTTAAATATACCCACTCTGAGATCATACTATAGTGAAGGAAAGGGAAATCGCCCATTCCACGCTATATGCATAAGCGCAAAACAGAAGATTTTCCATTCCTCCGTTATAGTGTGGTCATGGAACATTCACATTTAAACTGCTAGGGTACAGGGGGACCTAGCCCCCTGCAATAAAGTAAGTTAACCTTTTATTTTTTTAAACCTAAGGCTCCCATTCACAATTTCGAGTGAATGGAAGTTCGAGATTCTGGTCTCGAGATTATGAATTTCGAGCTTCCATCCATTCGATCTTGTGAAGGGGAACCACATATTATATATGTATATGTATATATATATATATATATATATATATATATATATATATATATATATATATATATATATATATATATATATATATATATATATATATATATATATATATATATATATATATTTATATATAATATATATGTATACACCTTAGCAAATGCTACTTTTATCTGTATGCATCTCTTAGAAGTGTTCTATGGCATAGGCATGTTTGTCAGGCCAGTTTCCTTCTCAGATGCATAGCCTTGTTGTTAACTGTCATCACAAGTGCATATGTTACAACTGTTTTTCTCTTTACACACTTTTATTGTTATATCTGTGAAATGTAAGTGTCCTATATTGTCAGTGACACAGGGGTGTTGCCTTCTAGGATAGCCCATACACACCTCTAGGGGGGTGCTGGCCACAGGTAGACATAGCTGCTAATTGCATAAAATGAAATGTGTTGTGGTAAATGTGTACACATGTTTCAGGGACAATTTATTTGATAGAACCTTTAGCATTACACTGTTGGTCTGTTAGCAAAATGCGTCATTCACCTGTTGTTTTGGGGGTAGGGGACCCAAGTTACATTTCTGTTTTGGCACAAGCAAATTCTGCTATGTTTATTCTCCTTATTTTGGATACAACCTTGATCTGTGTGCTTATAATATGTTTCAACCACAGAATTCCCTTTATTTTCATATTTGAATATCTTGATTATTTTATGTTTCTCCGGTGAGTAATAGTGAAATACTACCTTTTATGTGTTGTATCGAAGCAGGACTTTTATTTATGTGATATTTATATGTATTATCCTTCTTTTGTGTTTTATGTCACCTAGGACTATGCACCCAGGCATCCCAGTCCCCGCAACCCCCCCTTCAGTAACCCTGAGAATTAAGTCATTGTGTAAGCATTTAGGCAACATGGTAACTTTCTGCTTCAAAGTGGACTTGGGGATATGTCTAGAAGAATGCAATTTGGCAGCAGATAGTGGCTGATGTGAATGCAGTAGGTATGATCAGGTCCACCATAGGACCACTGACATGATTTCATTGGCTTTGAAGAGAGCAGCCACAGTGGCTCATGAATGGATGGCAACCAGAAGGGTATTGCTACATAGCCCCCACTGACACCAAATGAAGTGTTCCAGTCCACTGTCAGGGATTCAGAGAGCTCACTAGAAAGGACATAACAGCATGCCATTGATTTTGGTGATGCTTTTTCAGGGAGGACAAGTATGTCCCAGGAGGCACTAACAGTTAGGCTTACCTATCTGAATTGTTAAATACTTCTTGTATAGTAAAATATTGCCAGCAATACTTAAGTTCTGCTTAACATTAAATTTATTTTGGGGAGGAAGAGTTGTAGACTGATTTGGGGTGAACATGTCATCCAAGTTCTTGTTAAAAAGATTGTTAATGGACATATAAATGGCAAAAAGGTTTTATCCCCTTGTGTTACTGCTCATTGTGATGATAGTGCCCTTACCTTTTGCTTAAATTCTTCCAAGATCATCCAGCATAGGGAGCCTACAATCATCTGCACATTGTAAGCCAAACATTTTTATGTCAGTACTGATGAACAGTTCAAATAAATATTTAGTTTGTGATTTAGGTATCAGGACTAATGTGTGTATTGCTGTATTGTCCATAATAGTGGCACTACTGTTAGTTTGTTAGCATATATTGGACTATAGAAGTGCAGGTATAAATCTGTTTCCTGTGTTTGTTGCTTATTATCACTGGTAATCCTGACAGTGGAAGTGTGTGACTCCAACCACCTGATGCCAGAATATCAGCAGACTCTGATGATGATGGTGGCGAAACTGAGGCATAGTTAAGGGGTGCAAGTTGAATTTGACACCAAGGTTGACATTCAGCCATCCCCTGTAATTCCATCAGACACAGCCAGTAGGTCTATGCCAACCCATTCCAGTGACCCCTCAGACATTGGACAGGTGGAGGGTGGAAACTCAACCAGGGCAGTGTAGCTACTGTGGCTTCAGTGCCCCTGAACTCTGTCCATCGCCAAAGTGTGGGCAAGGTGCCACTCAGGAAGTTAGTTTGTTAGGGGTGCTAGGAGGAGGTCTGTTGTTCATCCTCCACCTAATCCAGGTGATCCTTCCCATGCCACTTGACATATACTGTCATGGAGGTGCAGTCACATTCCAATAGGTCCTATAAAAAAATGCTTAGGGTTGTAGATGTGGCAGAGGCTGACATGCATGACTGCCTCCACTGTGTTGCTGATCCAATGTATTGGATGAATGACACATTGGAACATGCAGTGTCTGTGATGGAACATCTGCTGGGAAGGGGACGGCATCCATGTGGGCATAAGTCAACCATATAATCTGATGTTAGCCAATGTGGCCATGCCTTATCATGCTCTCATAGTGACATTACTTCCACTGCTCCATCAGTGGTTGAGGTGTCCACACCCAGACATGACAGGCTATGGGATCATGGTCTTGGGCATCCTCGTGTGGGGAGCTCATCCAGCAGACATCTGTCATGTTCAGGTAGTAGCAGTTCATCTAACCATGGGCATGAATGTGCCAGTGCAAATCCTCTCAGAACCAGTTCTCTTGGTCCAGGTATGACAATGATGAACTGCCACCTCTACCATGCACAGCACACACTTGTCCTATATACCAAGATGTAGAGCTAGCAGAGAGCTTGGCTGTGTTCTTGAAGACACTCACACACCAATTTTACCTGGAGGGCCCATACAGGCATACACAACAGTTACATAGTTCAGCTGTGAAGTTTTAAGCTCATTCTGTCTCACTGGCCATTTGTTACTTTATCCAAATATCTGCCTGCTTCTCTTTCTTACTCACACAAATTCACTTACCTTTTCTGTTGGCCTGCCCCCCCCTCCACACACACATACACAACACACTGTGCAAGTGATGGTAACTATGCCATATCCTTGTTTTCTGTCTTTTGCATTCAGGGATACATAAGCTTTGTGTCTGATGCTCAAGGTGCACAGCTGACTAAGTGTTTAGTATATCTGTGTTTGTGATGTTTTACTAATTGTACTTTTGACATATTTTGGTCTTAGAAGTTATACAGTTGATAAAATCACAACAGTTTTTTCCATCAGTATTTTTGAGAATCTTCAGATGGTTGTGAAGTCTGAAACTGAAATGTGTCTCAATACTTTCTAAGTTCTCTCTTTAATGATTTTCCAGTACAAAAGTATGAGGGCAAACTGAAGATGTTCAGTGATCATCAATACTTTTGACAAGTATGAATGTGTGAATCTTTGATGCCTAAGGCCTATTACTCAATAGAGGATGCATGTATTCACATAAGTCTTTACTGTCATATATCAAAGTCATTGGTGTACAAATCATCCTCATTTTACTTCCTTACATCACAAAGTAACAACATGTAAGGATATGCCATTTATTTATATTGTTGCACAATTCTGTTTTAACACTCCAGATTCAACACTTCTCTTGTAAATCCAGGAGCTGCTACAGTTTTATTTCAGGGTTGAGTCTGGTGCAAGGAGTACACAGCCATTACGTGGGTAGGTAAAGATTATGCTATGAGCTTTGCCTGGCATCAATGTTTCTATATATATATATGTGTGTAGGATGAAGGTTTTAGCACCTTAGGTGGTGAGTTAATGTGCTATGCATTGTCTTTTAGCCAATGCTAGGAGATATTTAGCACACCTACGTCTGTCTTCACCCACAGTAGCTCCTGGTTCCCCCCTCTTACTCCTCACCTGTGTTTGGTTGTGGTCACCTTGCCATTGGTGGTAGGATGTGTGCCCCTTCCCCTTGTTGATCCTGCTGAAGCTGTTTTCTCAGGATGATGTTTGAAACATAGCAGAGACGGTGAAGATTTCAGTACATTTAAATGGATTGTACTGCAGAGATCCCCCAGATGTATCTAAGCACTGGAACCATGACTTTAGCAGCCCAAACACATGCTCTATGATATTTCTGGTTTGAGTATGTGCCTCATAATGGCATTCTTCAGAGAGTGTGTGTATTTCTGATGGGTGTCATCAGCCACTGTTCCAGTGCATAGCCTGCATTCCCATAAATGACCTTGTGAGATATTGCCCCTAGTGAACATCTGATACAGTTGGGAGGTGTGCCTGGTATGTTAGTCATGGTAACTGCCTGGGTTACCAGCACATACATTCAAGATGATTCCCTTAACATTACACACAACTTGGTAGTTAATGTAGTGGAAGCCCTTTCTATTTATGTAGAGCTTTCCCTGTTCCCTAGGTGGTGCCTTAATGTCGATATGTGCGCAATCTATGGCACCCAGTACTTCAGGGTAATGTATTACAGGGTAGAACTCTTGCATATTTGTGGCCCTATCCTCAGGAGTACAGGGAAAATATATGTAGTCACTGGCATGTTGGAGCATAGCATTCAGGAATTGATGGAGGATCCTGGATGCTGATGCCTGTGACACCCCCAGCATGTGTCCTGTTGGTCTCTGAAAGGCTCCTGTAGCTAAAAGTTTAAGTGCTACACATACCTTTGTCTCCACTGGTATTAGTTCTCCTGGGTTTGACCTGGGTCTGAGTTGAGGACAACAAATGTTGCAGAATTCCTGTACTGTATCTCTATCCACCCTGTAGCACTCTACGGTTTCCAGCTTATGCTGATTGTGATAAGTTAACTATGGTCTAAAAACTCTTCTCTTTCTTGGCCATTGTCGATTAGCAGCAACAGGTGCATAGACTTCAGCCTATTGCACATACACATGAATTAAAGCATCAGCAACCCCTAAAATTCTTTTTTGTGTAGATTCCTTTCTGTGGCTGTATTCCAAAAGGCTTTGGAATTTGCAGGGAAAACCAGCACTGAGTCTACATGGTTGCTTTATACCTTGTTGAATAGCTCCTCCATCTTGGATTGGTTGATTAGCATAGAATTCAGCTGCTTATGCTGTAATTAGCATGCCACAATGTTTACCATGGTTGCACAACTCTACACACCATGTAGAGCCGCTTACTAAATAAAAAACAGTGCACAACCTGAGAAGTTCCTTTAGTCTTAGCAGATCATGCAGGGTTTATTGACTCTGCCTTCTTATTTATAGAGTTGCATATTCTCCAACTGCCTATCTTCCTCCTTCTCTCTTTCTTATTCCCTCCCTTTTTCTTACTTCTTTTTATGCAAATATATATTCATATTTTGCTTTAGAAAATTTGTTTGGCTGCAACAAATATGTAAACTTCTATGTAAACGCAGTTTTCTGTAAACAAACAGGGATGTTTTCCTGTTTTAGGACATTTGCCTTTCAAGTAGTAGCTGCATATCAGCCTTCTCCAGGTTAGCTCCTAGTTTGTGAATGACTGCCTAATCTGTGCTCAATGGAGCAATGTTCCTTTGATCCTATTAGTTTAAAGCAGAAAATATTTCTTTTAGAGTGGCAGTAAGGTATTAGTAAAGCTATATAAAAATAAGAACTGCATATTACAATTATAACAAAGTTAAAATCAAATCCAATAAGTCATACTTAAAGGCATTTAAAATTATTTTACTGAAATAAGGTAAACACATATATGCACACATACACTCACACACACACACACACAGATACACACACACACACGCACACACACACGCACACACACACACATGTACACACACAAACACACACACACACACACACACACACACACACACACACACACACACACACACACACACAGTTACATTTATTATCTACCTCTCTCTCTCTCTCTCTCTCTCTCTCTCTCTCTCTATATATATATATATATATATAGGAAAAAGAGTTATATGCATATGACAGATTATCTCTCAAATGATCAAATGCAAGATAATCAAAAAACTGACATAAAGCACAAGAAATCAAAAACTGAGCACAAAAGATCAAACCAATTGCACATTTAAATGAATACACACCATGACAAACATCATAAAAACTAACAGTGCTCTAAAGCTGTACTGTAACACGAGCAAGAAGAAAACAGCATCAGAAAAAGCAAGTAAAACCGTCAAAAACATTAGCATATAATGTATAATTACCAGCAGAAGTGATTGAAACTTTTCAAAGCAACAATGTCCCCAGTAGGTCAGAACTAGCCTTACACAAAATAAAAAAATAAGCTGTAGTGCAACCCCCATTCAAATAAAATATAGATTAAAGAAAAACAAAATGCAACATACAGACCAAAAGTGCACAATAAATTAAAGTTAAGACACACTGAAAAATGTCCATGACGAATGTTCCCATCAAGGAAAGAATATTTGCAAGTACACACAATCATATTCTTGGAAAATATTAACAGCAAAAGAACAGCATCACAGCTTTAATGTCAAGGCCAGTTAATGTAAAAAATCCATGACTGCCAATGTGGACTTCATATTCAGCACCTGACATAAAGGCTGCTTTTGCAGTATTGCCCACTTTGAACTTAAACACTGGCTGGACTGCATGCAGGTGACAACATCCATCTTCCACGTTATTCTGCTCTTGTACAATGACAAACTTAACGGCACACAGAGCAATGGTATGATGTCCAGGTAAGCATCTAAAATGTTAGTGCCAAACCTCCACAGCTTTCTGAGTCCTTGGCAAATCATACTCATTCAAGGAAGACACCCCACAAAGCAGGACAGAAGAGTGGAGCTAAACAAGAACACATATCTGAGCAGGTGCACACAGGATGCATTTTCCTAAGCACATAGTAGTCCTCAAAGTATTTTAATAGCAGAGAAGGCAACCTCAGCAAAAAAGTCATGTAACTCCATGTATTCCTCCATAATTTCACAGGCAGGCAAAACACACAGATATTCCAGCTTCTTCACTCACATTTGAAACTTAAAAGAGTTAGCAGCACAGAGTGGAGCCAAACTCATGCTCTGAACCTTCCTCCCAACGTTTTCAGAAAAAGGAAAGAGACATTATGACAAATGCTTCTCAATGTCACTGGTTCAAAGTCCCACATCATGTTGTTGACATTTGGCGATGTGACAATAGCAGCACAAACTTCTAATAACAATCTCCACATGATGTTATAAACCCTAAAAGATTTCCTTCTTATTAGTACATGCACAAAATGTACAGATTTTTTTCCCACAAGTGCCTTTCATAAATTCATGAAAGGAACATAACATCCTTCACACTTCCTTTTACAAGCATAGGTATCATCCACCAGCCAAACTGTCTCTGAACTGGTGTCCATTTTTTCCTATTCCTATTCACCGTCTGGACTAATGAACTCCTAGAAGGCACGTTGGCAGTGCACTTTCAAGCAAACAAAAAAAACAAACAAACAAACAAAGGGAGATCTAAAGACTTCTCCATATAGATCTTAACATCAGCCATTTCACAACACTGAACCACCTCCACTGGGTCTACATGTATATGCTGCACAGACTTTAATAATTAAAACCTATTACTATTGGCAGCTGTAGTGACTGGTCCTTACATTTAATATGTACCTTATGTCTACATGCCCAGTAAATCTCCCACTTATGCTCATGTTCCGTCACATAAACATATCCATCTACATTTAATAGGTCAGTCATTCTCTGTACACAGCACCAGCAATACCAGCAGTGTTATAACTGTTAGACACCATAGTGGGCACCATTGTTAGAAAGCACACTAAGCATCAATGCTCCATTTGAACTACTTGAAGGCCAATATAAACCAGCACAGAGTCAATCAACCATCTTGTGACTTTCGCCTACTTCAATGTATAAAACAGACAAAGACAATAACATTCATTCAGGTAAGCTTTCAATCAATGTTGTTTTCGATCTGTTGTGCAACGCCACTTCTCATTCGATAAATGCGCATCTTGATATCCTGAATACAACTGGTATATATACATATATATATATATATATATATATATATATATATATATATATATATATCATTACAAAGAAAACCACGCCAACACTCCACAAGGTAAATGTTGCGCTGTTGAAAATAACGAGTGCAGCAACAATATAGATGATAACAGCAGCAACAACCATGCAGTTCTTCCAAAATGAAAACAGCTCAGTTCAAATAAAGCAGTACATATAATATCCAAAAGAATCAGGTTTAATGAGTGCACACAGTAGGTAAGTGCTTTCACAATACAGCTTCTTCAGACCATTAAAATGTGCAATTAATTAGTCAGCCTTTATATACTCTATATTAATTAACTCTGACATCATAATTACAACTCACAATTTAAAGTGACCAACCTAACATTTACCATAAAAAACTCTAACATATACTATAAAAACCTCCATATAAATACCACAGCAGAAAATGACAACATTACTATAAAAGTATAAATATATAAATAAAAATAAGTCATTTATATGGACATAATAGTACTATAGAAGCTAAACATTATCTACTATTACAGGAAATTTTTTCAGAGACATCCACCTACTGTTTTAAAATAAACCCACTCAGCAATCACCGCACTAACAACTTATCAAACCAATAGTTAGCATATAAACAATATTAATAATATAAAACTATATGTAGAACAAAATGAAATAAAATGTGTCATAGAAATATCTACATATTAAACAAATACTAATATACAAGAACAAGGACTAATAACCTCAAAAGACATGCATAATAGTGCATTACTAACACACCTAAACTACAATCTCATGTATAATATACATTAATTAAAATTTATATTTACCTAACTCGCATGCTCTTGGAACTGAGTTATAGACCAGAGGTTGGACAGTGTAATTTGGAGCTGAATAGCAAACTAGAGACTGGGCTGCGAGTTGCTTAAAGGCAGGAGGCTGGATTTCGTGTTGGCGCTAATCCTATGGAGAGGTTTAACTTCTTGATGAATGGAAGTAATAATCCACTTTTAGTATATGAAGCCAATACAGTGGAATCTGCTGGTCTGGCAGGTGTAGATGAGGTTGATATCCTGAAGAGGGTGATAGATCAGCTAGAATTGGATTTTTTTAAATTAAAACATTTGCAGTTGCAGAGACAACATTTTGAAGCCTGTTTGCAGAGAAAATTAGTACTGAGGGGCTTGCTTGTCTTAAAGATGCCAACCTATGGAGCACAATTCCCTGAACTTTTGGCTAAGTGGCAGCTTCTCAACCTAGAGGTGAGCGCTAAATATATGACATTGTTAGAATTTTTTAAACCTGAGGAGGATAGCCTCAGGGTATCTATTAAGGAGCAACAAGCCATGTTGTATACACAATTTAATAAGGCTATAGCTGACACCTCGTTAGAAGTTTTGTTGGATGGTATGGCCATCTTTGAAAGAAGAACTCTAATGCAGAAAAGGGGTAAGCTGGATAGAGACACTAGAGATTTCCAGCTAGGCCATGTCTTCACATGGCCCAGAGTTAATAATAATAATGAAAGAACTGAGGCATGAGGTGTTGGTAATGATGTGACAGCAAGGAATGTTAATGAATGTGGAAAAGGAACTGTGAGGTCTGTTGAAACCAATAGTGATGTAACAATACCACCTCCTATTTTAGATTCAAGAGAGGCCACCAATAGTAGTAATAATGACTTTATATCTGTGAAGAGTGTCAATGCAGTGACACTCAATGATAATACATCTTCAGTCATTTCTGATGGTAATGATAGTGTCCGTTCTGTGGACACACATCCTAAAGGGATGCAGAGATATGACCCTGGAACATCTAGTAGTAATAATGTGACTGGTAATTGGCATCAGTTACCTTTACCCATACCAGTAGAGAGAGGTATGAGGAGGGTGCATTCTGCCAGTCGAGGAAAGCAGAAACGGAAAATCTCCCCCGAGAGACAGTCTGGTCGTACTCTCAAGAAAATGTGGAGTCAGGTCGGACTGCCTAATTTGGAACATATCCAACAGAGTCCTTGACTCATATGAATGTTCAGTCCTTAATAAAGGGCTTGGTTTTATACCTACTAGTATGAGTGAACTTACTGATGTCATGATTGATTTGAGGACATTTACTAGGAATATCGTGTTGAAATTGGAAATGGGAGGGGATGTATCTTTTGATGAAATTTGGTTTAAAAGATCAAGTACCTATATACTTAATTACCATCCTTTGGTGCTAGCTTTTGATAAGTTAGTCGAAGATGATTTATATAAATATTTTAGCAATGTACATGGTGGAACCTCTCAGAAACTAAAGACTAATTTGAATTGCAGAGAACGTGAAGTTTTGAAAAAATTACAATCAGATGTTGATATAGTTATTAGACCAGCTGATAAGGGTGGCCATGTGGTAGTGATGGATACTTGTAGATACCAGCTTTCTATGAGGGAAATGTTGAATGATGATAGATTTTACAGTTTGATTGATCATGAGATTACTGTTAGAATTAGCAGTATTAAAGCCATGCTAGATGATTTGGTTAGAAGTGGTTTAATTACAAAGGATCTGTTTAAGTATTTGTATGTCAGTGACCCTGTCATACCTATGTTACAAGGTCTCTCTAAGGTTCATAAGAATGGTTATAATCCTCCTATGAGGCCTATTGTATCTGGTAGGGGGTGGTGTACAGAGTCATT
>NC_056745.1:891266132-891278632 GCF_019279795.1 Protopterus annectens
TATAGAGTATTACACTATGGATCTTGTTCAAATCAGACATCAAATCATGGCATAATAAAACTTTTTATAACTCTTCTGGAATTAGATCTGACCCCTAAACAAAGTACTTTAAAATGTAAGAACAATCTGAAATTGTAGTTCAGAAAAAAAAATCAAGCAGAAAAATCTCACCTCAAAAAATAACTATTTAATGCCTCTGTCTGTATAAAATGTCAAGTCAAAAGCTAATTTCAAAATGTAACTGCAAAATATAAAATCAGATCACTAATTCTTGTGAATCTATATATGCCAGTATGCTAAGGAACATTATGTTACCTGTGCTACATCACTGCTTGCAGCACTGCAGACAAGCTTTTTTTTACAGTTAAA
Source organism: Protopterus annectens (assembly GCF_019279795.1). Classification (NCBI taxonomy): domain Eukaryota; kingdom Metazoa; phylum Chordata; order Ceratodontiformes; family Protopteridae; genus Protopterus; species Protopterus annectens. Next base: position 891,266,502 of record NC_056745.1, read on the forward strand.
GGTGGCATATGTTTCAAATAAATAGTTAAAAGATCTAAAACTTAAAGGATTTTGCAACTGTATATTTTATTTGCCATGACCATTAGAGAGAGTTACATGTTCTGCAGCTACCATCACCTTTCATTTATGAAATGCCTGAAGTACAGCTCTCACTAAATTGCTTACAAATAGAGGGAAATGCTTCAGTTACAATACCATTACTTATACACAGCGAACACTGCTGGCAATGTACAGTTGCTTATCAAAAATCGGTTCAAATGTCTACTGAAGTAAAAAACAGCATATTACAAACTGTTTTGTCATAGCAGATTTTTTTTTAATATGTATACCACCACAAATCATAAAAAGTCACATAAAAACATTATGCATAAAATGCCAGTGGTATGAATTGCAAGGTAGTTATGTATTTGTACTGTTTTTAGATGATTCAGGCTTTGCCTTCATGATGTAATTAAAACACATATTACTAAATACTGCACAACTCATGTCCCTAGCATTAATTATTGCTTAAACACCTGCAGTTCAAGCCACAATTCAGAAATCTGAATAAAAATGGGCTGCATTACAATCACGTAAGTCCTAGGAGCTCAAATATCAAAATATACCAGCCATTCAAGCATGACCATGAACATGAACTTGACTACAGGTTTGGGAGACATGTGGCATGTGGTCATTGGGACTACTGCACTTAGCCCTAACACAGTAGATGAATTTGGGCAAGGTTAGTGGGGTGTCATGGAGAGAGAATAGGGCAAGGTGGAAATGGAGGTTAGGGTTTCAGGCAGGGATAGCAAGGGGATTTAGATTTATGGAGGGAAGAGCTTTAGGTTTCAGGAGTGAGAGGGGAGTTTAGGGTTAGGGATCACCTGGGGACTTTAAGTTTAGGGATGAGGAGTAGAGTTTTAGGTTTAGGGAATGGGAGGAGAGTTTAGGGTTAGGGCAGCACCTGGGGACTTTAAGTTTAGGGTTGTGGAGGGGAGTGTTACATTTGAGGAATGGGAGGAGAGTTAAGGGTTAAGGAGCAGGACTGGTGGTTTAAGGTTAAGGAGACTTTAGGATTATGGAGAGGAGTGCTATGTTTAGGATTAGGGACTGTGTGGGAGATTTAGTTTTAGCGTAAGGGTTCTGGTAGGGCTCTGGCACTCAGTAGGATCTGGTCTGGTTTGGTAGTGAGAGGGCTAGGTAAGTCACCAGGACTGCACTAGTGGCAAGTGTCTTGCAAGCTACTAATCCAGGAACACTTACAGAAAACCATAACAATGTCAAAATTCTCATTCCTATTCAAGCTTCAAATGGTGAGAACTGATTTCTAATGCTGAGAATGTTAAGTCACTTTATGGATGCTTCCTATGGTACCCAACTGGTATTTGTTATTAACAGACCTGATATCTGATATCTGATAAAGCAATTCTCTACCTGAAGACACAGTGGGATGTTTTTTTTATTTTCCACAGGACCTAGCACAAAAAACTCAGTGCTATATGGCTTAACCAAGTAGAATAGATGTAATGTTCTAGTGTTTAACAAGTTTAACAGGTTTCTAAAGAATTATAATTTATTTTTGGGAATCTGCAGTGAAACTGAGTAATGCTGTTTTATAAATAACAAAAAAATGCTCGATGAAAATTATTGGATCACCAAATATATTCTTGCAAATCATTAACCTGCTTTAGTGTGTTGTTTTACTTTTCTGGCAATACCATGTTAAAATGGTACATGGCTTTATAACATTTTTGAAATTTTTACAAAGCTTAGTTCAACAGTTAAAAAAAAAAATCACAACATGAATAATTAATAATGCAGCTGAAGTTACAAAAACACTTAACTGATGTAGGTGTTGAAGAATTACTAAATAATCTGAAACACAGCTCTATTTTTGCTTTTAACATGGTGATGTAACAAGTACTTCATTTAATTACTCTTAAAATACAGAGATGAAAGGCATTCAAAAGTAATTCAGACTACTTCGAATTATACATGCAGTGTAATGAAAAACTACTTTTCAGGATGAATTAGCAAAACCAGTGAGAATGATGTTTCCTGCCTTTACAGAAAACTCATTTCATCATTACATTGAAATGCATGAGTATTTCACATTACAGGAGTAGCATATTTCTGTTTGAGTCTTTTTTCCCTTATTTTGCTTGTCATTGTGAAGGGGATGGTCTGATAATCTGTTTTATGATGGGATGAAAACTGTCACCCTTTCTGATTTTCTCTGAAAGCTACCTTTTTCATTCAGATGCTAACCCCTCAGTACATGAAATTACCAAGCATCGTACATCTACAAACATGGACGTTTATCACTATTGATTTTCTTTAGTGTTTGATTCACTCAGTAGTATCTATTAGTATAAAAAAATATTTTTGCATCTGAAACCTTTTCATTTATCATTTCATATCAAACAATAGCTGCTATCTCTGACAAAAATAAATACATATAATAATAGTAATAATAACAGTAGAAGACCAGTGGAAAGCTTTAAGCCATTCAGTTGACTAAATGCATACTACTTGTACTTTTGAGTGCTTAACAAGACATAACAAATATCCGATGTTTGACATTTTATAATAAATTGTATGGTTTAGCAAAATTACTTTGCAGTTCCAAACATTTTGATGACCCTTGCAATCTTGTACCATTTTTCATAGAGTAAAATGGTAGGCATGTTCATTTATTTTATTTTAATGTCTGATTTTGCAGCTGAGTATCAGAAGTCAATTTAAAACAAAGCCACCTGTTAAAACAAAAGTATTATTTGAAAAAAACTGGTCTACATTTAAATGCCTGGAGCTTCTTCTTGGATCATTTGTCATCTTCTTAGCTACTTTTTACTTCCCACAAATGTTGCTACTGTTTTACACATGGCTGCCTTCTGAGCCTTGTAAAACTTTAGTAAACGTTATTTTAACTCACAATGTGCTTCTTCTCTTCACAACTGTATCTGGTTGGAGTCCAAATCCCCCAGTAAAAATTAAAAGCTTCTGATCTAGTGGTCTGTTTGTGAAACATGCTCTGTGAACTCTTTTTATTGTTCTGAACTACACCTAGAATTTTTTTAAACGAGTTTTCCTCTCCTGAGGCCAGAATGTCTAAATGAATGAGTTATAAAGAAATATTCTGTGTACCGCTTCATTTCCAATGTGTCAGTGCCTTTGCAGGAAGTAAAATATATTTCTTTTTGATGACAACTTCTTAATTAATCTGCTATAGATTTACAGAAGTTGTTTAACAACTGTTAATATATAGTATTCCTCTCTAGAATCATGTTATGATGTTTTACTTGTCAAATTAGCGTTCAAAATTGAGTCTGGTGGTAAGAGGTTATTCTTTTGCTAATTATAGGGCTTAGTCCAAACAGAAGCCAAGCTTTATTAAAGAGTACCTGATAAAATAGTTTAACTGCATTTTTCTGTAATGAGCCATTTATTTGTGCATAATGCCCAAGCTGCCACTGAAAGGATAACGTATCTAGCTTACTCAGTTATCAGAGTTATAAATAAATTACATGATTTATACCTCCAACAAGCCAGATGATCAGACAACAAACTTACACTACATGCTTAGAATACATGTTTTGTTTATGGGATATATTTTTGTTTGCATTTTATTCTGTTAACATTATGAGATGTTTTGTTCATTTTTACTCTGTTGACTTTATGACAACACATATGCTGATCCTTGATGCTATTATCAGCACCAGTAATAATAAAAACATGTCAATATCTGATTCTACAAGGTGAGGGGAGAGGAGAAGAGGACACACTGCCTTATTGCTATGTGCTACCTCTGAGGCAACAGATCAGAGGGAGAACAGATCATTTCATACAGCGTGGTCACCATGACTGCCTCCTTTTCTGTTCAGTTTTGGAAGCTCTTTCCTTGCTTATGATTTGCCTTTAGCTAGAGCCATATTAGCAGTCATGTACCTCCATTCAATAAGATAAAAATAGATTTCTTTTTATATATATATATATATATATATATATATATATATATATATATATATATGTTATTTCAGGTCTCTGAAATGACCTTGTTGACCTTCTTCTAATTTCAAATAGCTGTTTTAGCAAAGGAGCTTTAGAGTGTGGGTTCAAATACCTTGAATCCTAATGAATTAGGCTTGCTACATCTCCTCAAATGGAGCAGCTACACTTAATCTGGTTCACTGTAGAGAATGGAAACAGGTGTCCATGGGCTACATATGGGTATAGGATTACAGGGAGTATGCAATAAACGAATGGAAAGATGGTGGAGATGCTGCAGGGAGAATGGGAACTAAAACAGAGGCAAAGCAGTTAAGGAAGTTTCTTAGGAAGAGAAGGTACTAAAGAGTGGAGAGTGAGAATAAAATACAAACACAGCTGTCTCATAACTCTAAACAGCTGAACATTTGATGATTATATAACTAAAGAGTCATAAAAACTCACATAAGTTAGTGCTTTCAATCAGTAGTACATCTACAGACTGGTGAATACTTATCAGTACATTTATGTTAATGTAAAGTTATATTACTGCAAAAAAAAAAACAATACCTGAGGTAGTTAAGTTATAATCACCAATAAACTATATCTTCAAAAGCTATAAAATTAGGTGACAATTCATTAAACCAACCCACTAAAAGTTTGGGTATATATTAGAACACAGTATGAAAATTATTTATTTTTTGTTCACCAGGTTAGAAGCCTCTTTTCATGGGAGACCTGATGTGGTTCATAGATTAATAGGTGTATACTAGGCTAAAGAACACTAGGGCCATTTAAAGCCTAGCCATGTAACCCTAATGTGGCTTACAAATTTGATTTATAAGGGGCGATTTACTGGCTGCCTCTGTCTATGAGAGACAGGAGCCAGATCAGGGTGAATTTCTGATTACATATCTTGTGCTCCAAGCTGTGCTTAAATAAACATAGGGAGGAACTTTGCTTCACATGGATGGGAAGTCTGTTGATGGGAATCCTCTGAGCAACATATCTGTCTCTCCAAGATATCCTATTTATGCTGCAAGCAAAATTTAGGTATTTTAATCTATTAGTTCTGATGCTGCTTGTTTTGTGGATGTGCAAAAGACTCACCAAAACTGGGTCCAGGGATGCCTTGTATGCCAAGCAAAAATCATCTCTTGCAAGTCCGTATGATACCGGGTAAAGAGTCAGGACTTTGCAGTGATCAGCTTAAGACATTATGTTAAATCCCTGTATTCTTTTTGTAAGAAGCCTTTGTAGATGTCCCATTTGCTGCATGTAGCTGGTCAGATACATACCAAAGCAGGCATTATACTCTATGATGTGATGATGAGGCCTGGGTACAGTGCTATGATGACCTCTCTAGACTTAGATACCATGCCCTTGCTTATAAGTTGAGCAACATGGAAGAGTTTTCTTACAACCTTGGACATATGGTGGTTGAAGGCTAGGTTACTATGTACATGAGTTCCCAGTTCCCTGACTAGTAAATCAACTTTTAAGGGAGTTTTATTGATGATGTAGTTACCGGTTTGATAGACTTCTCAAAAGGAACTATAATACATTTCTTGGTACTGAGTTTTAAGCCATGGCAATGGCACCAACTGTTTGTCTGTATTAGACCTTCCTGAAGGATGTTCTCATCTTGGAGAGATTCAATGACTGCTCCCAGTTTGGAATCATCTGCAAACTTAGTTCACCAGTGGTCCTTGACATTGACTTTGACATCCAACAAGTAGATGTCAAAGAGGATTGAGCCTAGCACAGAGCCCTGGGAGACTCCACTGGTGACTGGCCTCATTGCTGAGGTGGCCTCATGATTCTAACCTCCTATGTTATATCGGTGAGCTGGCAAGCTATCCAGCATATTATAAAAGGGTTTATATCTAGTTCCATAAGTTTGTTGACAATGACCGATGGGGGTACTGTATCAAATGCCTTAGCCAGATCTAGTAGGCAATAAGCACAGTTTTCTTCTCATCCATTGCCTTAGTGACTTTTTCAAAGAAGTCAACCAGATTCAGTAAGCTTGACTTTCCTTTAAACAAAAACAAAACTGGGATGAATCCATTGTTTTGATGTCTCCTACATCCTTGTTGTGAATTTCCATGATAATTCATTTCATAGGTTTGCAAATAGGATTAGTCAGACTAATGGGTTTGTAGTTTCCATGATCCTTCTTTATGAAGGGAGATGAACATTGCAATCTTCCATTCACATGACATAAAGCTTGTTTAAGACTATAGCTAAATAATGACTCCAGGGGTCCTGATAAGTTGTATTTTTTACTATTCAGGAAGCATCCTGAGGTGCTATCAGGGCCCACTGAGGCTGTGTTCTTGGCTTTAGTGAGTGCAGCCAGTATGTGCTCCCTAGTTGTAGCTGGAGGAGTTATGTTTGAGGGCATTATTGGGTGGATGGTTAGGGTGAGATGGGGGTAAAGTTGGAACTGAATTTGTTGGCTAACAGGTTTGCTATATCACCAGGCTCAGTTACTGTGGCACAATTAACCACCAGTTCAGCACATCACTGTGTTCTGCCCTTGAGGCTTCTGACATAGCTGTAGAAGGTCATACAGTTATAGTTATATTTTACCTGGGAGGATATTTTAACCTCAAAGTTGACTTTGCTTGACCTAATTAACCCTCTTAGTTATCTATTTACTCTGATGAAAGAGTATTCATCTTTATGTGAATTACCCTTCCTGATTTTTGCCATTTTTTTTTTTGTTGTTTTATATCCTGTTTAATCTGGCATGCTACCAGGGCTGTTGATTTCTGGGGCTAGTTCTGGGCTTACTTCTGGTAGGTACAGCAGCCTTTATGCAGCCATTGACATGGTTGTACAGAGTTTCTGAGTAATTCAGGATAGGCTGGTGTGTGCTCAAGGTTTAGAGGGGCACTGCATTTTGACAAACATGATTTAATAACAGGTAATTTGCCCTTGAAAAGCTGCTAACTGATACTGGTTTTAATGGGATTACTTAGTTCATTTTGATTTTGAAGGAGAGAGCTTTAAGATCAGACCTTATCAGGCAGGACAAGACATGGGGGATGCAGCATTCTCCCATATTTGTGAGCACAAGGTCCAGAATGTTGAAACCTCTAGTGGGCACATTCACTACTTAGTTAAGGGTGTTTGGGTTTATGAAGTCCAGGAATCTCTGTGCCTGTAGATTTTAGGTCATTTAAAATTCCTAATCAAATTATCAGTTAAGTATATTCAAACCATTCATTAGCTGTGGTGTTTCAATAAGCTCATTGCATTTACACCTCATGGCACAGAGAAAAACTATCGATACTAGTAGGGGAAACATTTCCAGGGCACCAGGGAAATTCCCCTACTCTTTGCTTATGAGGATGCAATTCATTGTTACACTTCCTGTCTTCCTGTCCAGGGACTGAGGCAGTTCGGAGAAGCAGGGAGTCCAAAATCGAGCATGGAAAAGGAAGGAGAGGTTTTTCAGGTTTCTGATGTGAGTAAAATGGTTAATCAAAGAACTGAAAAGCCAATTATGACAGATAATGAATTGGAAGTTATGAGGAGTGAAGAGAATGGAGAAGTAAGAAAAGACAGTGGAGGAGAGCTGAGTAAAAGGCATAAAGAAGGAGCTGAAGTAGATGTGGTTAATTCAGAGGAGCTATTTCAGCAAAATTTGTTTGCAACAGATGCTGCAATACCTGCGTGTGTTGCTACAACCCTCCAGTTGGGGGGGGGGGGGGTTTGCAGGATGTTTATTTGAAAGAATTAATTGAACACAGCTAACAATAGACTGAGAAGGCAGTGTCATGGAGAGAAATAATGGATAGAATTCAAGAAGAAGATGTTCAGGAAATAAGGAAGGAAGAATAGAAATCATATGCACAACAGTAAGAGAAGCTGAAAGAAGAGAAGAGGGAAAAAAAACAGAAATAAGAAAATAACATTGGGTGAGTATAAGTAGCAAAATGGAAAAGGAACTGGACAGGTATGAAATATGGGGCAGCATCATTTTACTACTGGATATTGAACCCAGAGAGGTAAGAGCATTTATTAATATTAACAGAGATACTTTTTGTGACATTTATTTTGTGGAGGCGCAGTTTATGGAAAAATTCTTAGTACGATATGAAAAGAGAAAGAATGAAAACCCTTGGAACTTATAGGTTATATAGGTATTTAACAGAGAAGCTAAAAAATAGAATTTATAACACTTTGAACTGAAGTTAAAAGAGAAAATTTAATACAGGTTTATGGACTGGGGATGGGAATGTGATGTTATATTGAAAATGCAAAAATTATAAAATAATACATTTGTCAAGTATAATTAATGTGGAGAGGAATAAAGGATTGGTTAGATACTGGGGACAACCATAAACATGTTTTTTTTGCATGTGGTAAAAATGACCATTTAATTAATAATTATAACAAAAAAAAAATATTTCATTTGTGGTAAAGTTGGCCAAGAAGCAAAAAAAAAAATGTGAGAAAAAATGTATAAAGTGTGAAACAATAGGACATTCATGGATGGGCTATAATGCTACATAGAAATATACACAGGAAACAGAGTCAGACCAAAATATGGAGAATGTGTTAGTAGATAATACAGAGCAAACACAAAAATTAAAAAAAAAATGAATAAGGAAGATATAAGAATGGAAGTAAAGAATGTATGAGGGAAACAAAAGGAAAAGAAAGAGAGATAGAGGAAGATGTAAGTAATTCAAATGATGAAGGGAAGATAAATGGATAAGAGTCAAAAGAAAAATAAATTCTATTGAGAAAAGAGTGAAAGACAGAACATGGAAATTTAAAAATATAGGTATATGAGGAAACAAAAAAGGAAAAGGATAAAAGCAACAGAAATTTTTCCACAAGGTGAGAATGTAGAGAATGAATAGTATAAAAATGTTCAATGAAGGCTATGAGTGGTGGAATAGTGTTGAATATTAGATATGGATATTATAGTATACATAAGAATAACAACAGAAGAAGTTCATGGGTAATGGGAAGGCAAGGTTATAAGGAACTTAGGAGATGAAAAATGTTCAGGCATAGCAATTTTATGTAAAAAATGTATTGAAATTCTGGATTAGACATTAATAGTATTAGGAAGAATAATAATATTAGATATAAGACGGAAGAACCAAATATATAGGGTGAGTACACTCTACACATACACTTTACAAAAAATAGAGAGATTATGTTTAGAATAATATGTGAGTGCTAATATGGAAGTGATAGTAGTAGCAGATTTCAACTGTGATTTAAGACATACGTAAAAAGAAGGGGTGGATGTAAAAGTTATTCCAGATATGATCAAAACTGGTAAAATGTACTTATGGAAAAATAAATATTGGACATACAAAATGAGCAATTTGAGAACTGAAATTGATTATTTGATATATTCAGAGAGTTTAAGGATATTACATCAAGCAGTTAAAATTATGGGTTTTCAGACCATGTAGCAATCTAGACAGAGATTCAATAAAGAACAGGCTATATAAAAATAGGCAGAGGGATAAAAATAATTAATGAATCAGAGATGAATGAGTATGTAAAGAAAATAAAACCCCAGCTGTGGTTAGATCACATAAACATGAGAGAAGTATAAAAAGATTGCACAAGTTGGTGGATTAGTTTAAAAGAAAAGTAAAGGAAAAGAAGTGATGGAATGGCAAAGGACAAAAAGAATACAAGACAGCTGCAAATATAAGGAAATCAGTAACCGAGCCTTTAAAAACATATTACACAATAAAGAAGCATTTTAAGAAAAAAGAGAAAATGTTATATGAAATAAACCAAGAGAAAATTAAAAATATATATTATTCACAGATATTTTTAACAAGGAAGAAAAGAAGAAGCAGCAACATATCTAAGTAAAATTGTTAAGGAAAAAATAAGAATAATTACAGAGTTAAGGAATGGGGAAGGATGTATAGTGAATAGATAAAGAAATAATGTAGACAGTAAAAAGACATATTTTAAAACATTCTTCCATATGTGACACTACATGAAAAGATAGATGAAACTTAAAACATTAACTGAAGAAGACAATAAGAGAATGGAAGAAAAGATTACAATGATCAAATTTAAAAATGTGCTGAAAACAGCAAATGTACAAGGAGCTACATGTTTAGATGGCATTGAATATCTAAAATATAAGGACATGCAAGAATGGTCAAATAATCTTTTCTTGAGGCACAACACGACAATAAGAAGCTTGACCTTTTATTAAACACACTGAACTAAAGAACAAAAACAATAAAACATCCGTGAGCACTTTCACTTTCTCTCGAATGATTCATCAGACTGTTAAAAAAGCTAAGCCATCTCTACATTTAAATACCTCTGTTGTTACTTCATCAACCAATCATTATTGTTCCTTACTTGCTGACATCAGTGCTGAATTGATTAAAAAATTCAACTAAAAAATTGCCTGCTGAAATTCATGTTCAAAACGTCTGTGATTCTTTATATTAAAAACAAATATTTAATTTATAATAGATGCTTCAACCTCACGCAGCTTAAAAACATATATACATATCTCAAACTATATGTTCCACTATTTAAAAAAAACATGTGCTTATGTATAAATGTATACTATAAAAATATAAAAATATATCAGATATATATGTTGTTTATTAATAGATTTGTGAGCCATCCTGAAAACCGCTAGACTAATAGCTTATAAACAATGTTAATGCTTGTTGTCCCTTGCTATCAAGAACGGTTTCATGGACACCCTGTCATTCAAACCAGATAGTCTATCTGCTTGTAGCCTCATGATCCACCTTGTCTCTCTTTGTTCAGTGTAGTTTCTATGATCACCTAGCCTAATGTTCTTATATACAAACTCAATCACAGTAAATTTAAAACCATGTGTACTCCCTTCATTTATAACATGTATAGCTAAGGCATTGCTGTCATCTTCCCTATTTGTAGCATAGGCACGTTCTCTAACTCTTTCTCGAAGGGTCCTATTTGCCTTACCTACATAAAAATGACTACATTTTGTGCAGACCGCTAGGTATATTAGATCCCGTGACTTGCAGTCTGCATAAATTGAAAAATTATATGGTCTTCCACTGTCAGAATGGACACAACTGTTGCTATTAGACAAGTAACTACACTGGTTACATGTCCTACAAGCATAGGTCCCTTTTCTATCGGATGTTAACACCAATTTATTATTTCATAACATAATAGTCGTTTCAGTGATTTTGTATTCTTGTAAGTAAATCTAGGTTTATCCCCCACAAGTCATTGTATATCACCATCTATTGTGAGAATATTCCAGTTTCTGTGGAAGATCTCCCTGATCTTTTTATTATTATTTGTATACGGTATCACTGGCTGTTGTGGCCTGAACAAGGCTCTTCTTTCATTTTGATGATCTATCTGTCTACCTCTGTATATGTAGGATTTTCCACTTACTCTCCTATCTACAACCTCTTCCTGATGCAAACGCCTTCTTTCTTCTGACATATACCCTCTCTCTTTGAATTCATTAGACAAGGTTTCTATGGTTCCCTGAAACCTAGTCTCATATGTGGTGAGCCTAGAGACCCTAAGTGCTTGACCCTTTACTATATTGCGACAGATATATGGGAGGTGCATACTAGTGTGATGCAACAAATAATTTCTTTTACATTCTTTTCTGAATAACTGTGTTTGTACAGTGTTGCCTTCTTTCAGTAGTATGACATCCAAAAATTCAATTTCGTGTAGTGACCATTTCCCTGTAAAAGACAGGAAACTGGGGGTGACATTTATTGAATGAACTCTTTTAGTGTGTGCTCATCACCTTTCCATATTAAATAAACATCATCAACAAACTTTTTATATAATAATATATTCATCTCATAATATGGACTACGTATAATATAGGTATATTCCCAATATGCCGTAACTATGTTTGCGTATGAATTCGCGCATTGACACTTCTTTCTGCTGGATAAAATATTGGATAAAATATTGGTTTTCATATGCAAACACATTATTTTTTAAAACCAACTCCATTAGTAAAGCACATCTTATTATTCATTCTCTTGGCATATCTTTCTCAATCAAGAACAGCCACATGTAGTCCACCCCTGTATCATTAGGAATAGATGTAAATAATGATGTTGCATCCAAAGTCACCATGCATTCTGTCTCTATATCACTAGGTATATAGTCTG
>NC_056745.1:891281132-891322602 GCF_019279795.1 Protopterus annectens
ACATGTGCTTATGTATAAATGTATACTATAAAAATATAAATTATATCAAATATATATGTTGTTTATTAATAGAGTCGTGAGCCATCCTGAAAACCGCTAGACAAATAGCTTATAAACAATGTTAATGCTTGTTGTCCCTTGCTATCAAGAATGGTTTCATGGACACCCTGTCATTCAAACCAGATAGTCTATCTGCTTGTAGCCTCATGATCCACCTTGTCTCTCTTTGTTCAGTGTAGTTTCTATGATCACCTAGCCTAATGTTCTTATATACAAACTCAATCACAGTAAATTTAAAACCATGTGTACTCCCTCCATTTATAACATGTCTAGCTAGGGCATTGCTGTCATCTTCCCTGTTTGTAGCATAGACAAGTTCTCTAACTCTTTCTCAAAGGGTTGTATTTGCCTTACCTACATAAAAATGATTACATTTTGTGCAGACTGCTAGGTACAAGCATAGGTCCCTTTTCTATCGGATGTTAACACCAATTTATTATTTCATAACATAATAATTATTTGAGTGATTTTGTATTCTTGTAAGTAAATCTAGGTTTATCCCCCACAAGTCGCTGTATATCACCATCTATTGTGAGAATATTCCAGTTTCTGTGGAAGATCTCCCTGATCTTCTTATTATTATTTGTATACGGTATCACTGGCTGTTGTGGCTTGAACAAGGCTCTTCTTTCAATTTGATGATCTATCTGTCTACCTCTGTATATGTAGGGTTTTCCACTTACTCTCCTATCTACATCCTCTTCCTGATGCAAACGCCTTCTTTCTTCTGACGTATAACCTCTCTCTTTGAATTCATTATATAAAGTCTCTATGGTTCCCTGAAACCTAGTCTCATCTGTGGTGAGTCTAGAGACCCTAAGTGTTTGGCCCATTACTATATTGTGATAGATATGTGGGGGGTGCATACTAGTGTGATGTAACAAATAATTTCTTCTACATTCTTTTCTGAATAACTGTGTTTGTACAGTGTTGCCTTCTTTCAGTAGTATGACATCCAAAAATTCAATTTCGTGTAGTGACCATTTCCCTGTAAAAGACAGGAAACTGGTGGTGCCATTTATATATTGAATGAACTCTTTTAGTGTGTGCTCATCACCTTTCCATATTAAATAAACATCATCAACAAACCTTTTATATAATAATATATTCGTCTCATAATATGGACTACGTATAATATAGGTATATTCCCAATATGCCGTAACTATGTTTGTGTATGAATTCGCACAAGGAGTGGCATTGCCACTCCTTTCTGCTGGATAAAATATTGGGTAAAATATTGGTTTTCATATGCAAACACATTATTTTTTAAAACCAACTCCATTGCAGGCTTCCATATGCCTACGTTGCCATTGTGTATAGTTCAGTTTCTCTAGAGTTTGTTCTATTTTCCTCATTAGTTGTATAACATTAATATTTCTGTCAATATCACTGGTTCCCCTCTCATTACTTGTTAAATAAATCCTTGATAATTTCAGTAAAGGATCACTGTCAGCTAATAACAGTTTCTTAAACAAAGTTTCATTGGTATCAGTCACAGTGTCATTAAAAGAAAAAGCTGAATTCACCATGTCCTTTTCATTGGTCACTTCCGTCATATCCCTTGCTTCAATGATAAAAACGGAGTTAAGCAAAACAAATCAACCACAAAGGGTAAAGTGCCTTGAGCAAAATGTAGTTTCAAAATCCAAATAACCTTTTCTTGAGGCACAACACGACAATAAGAAGCTTGACCTTTTATTAAACACACTGAACTAAAGAACAAAAACAATAAAACATCCAGTAAGCACTTTCACATTCTCTCGAATGCTTCATCAGACCGTTAAAAAAGTTAAGCCATTTCTACATTTAAACACCTTTGCTGTTACTTCATCAACCAATCATTATTGTTCCTTACTTGATGACATCAGTGCTTAATTGATTAAAATATTTAACTAAAAAATTGCTGGCTGAAATTCATTTTCAAAACCTCTGTGATCCTTTATATTAAAAACAAATATTTAATTTATAATTTATAATAGATGCTTCAACCTCATGCAGCTTAAAAACATATATACATATCTCAAACTATATTTTCCACTTTTTTAAAAAACATGTGCATATGTATAAATTTATACTATAAAAATGATTGGACCCTTTGAGAAAGAGTTAGAGAACATGTCTATTCTATAAACAGGGAAAATGACAGCAATGCCCTAGCTAGACATGTTATAAATGAAGGGAGTACACATGGTTTTACATTTACTGTGATTGAGTTTGTATATAAGAACATTAGGCTAGGTGATCATAGAAACTACACTGAAAAAAGAGAGACAAGGTGGATCATGAGGCTACAAGCAGATAGACTATCTGGTTTGAATGACATTGTGTTCATGAAACCGTTCTTGATAGCAAGGGACAATAAGCATTAACATTGTTTATAAGCTATTAGTCTAGCATTTTTCAAGATGGCTCACAAATCTATTAATAAGCAACATATATATTTGATATATTTTATATTTTTATAGTATACATTTATACATAAGCACATGTTTTTTTAAATAGTGGAACATATAGTTTGAGATATGTACATATGTTTTTAAGCTGCATGAGGTTGAAGCATCTATTATAAATTAAATATTTGTTTTTAGTATAAAGAATCACAGAGGTTTTGAACATGAATTTCAGCCAGCAATTTTTTAGTTAATTTTTTTAATCAATAAAGCACTGATGTCATCACGTAAGGAACAATAATGATTGGTTGATGAAGTAACAGCAAAGGTATTTAAATATAGAAATGTCTTAGCTTTTTTAACAGTCTGATGAAGCATTCGAAAAAATGTGAAAGCACTTACTGGATGTTTTATTGTTTTTGTTCTTTAGTTCAGTGTGTTTAATAAAAGGTCAAGCTTCTTATTGCCGTGTTGTGCCTTAAGAGAAGGTTATTTGGATTTTGAAACTACATTTTGCTTGAGGCACTTTACCCTTTGTGGTTGATTCGTTTTGCTTACATGCAAAAATGGCTAAAAGAACATTTAAAAGTGTTGAGTGAATAGTTTGAAAAAGGGGTAAATGATGAAAAAACTATATATGGGTGTAATGATTTTTTTACTGAAAGGGGGATAAGAATGGACATAGAAAACTAGAGACCTCTAATATTAAACTATGTTGATTATAAGATGTTTTTGAAAATAGTAGAAGAATGAATAACAAATAAGGCTAATAAGTTACTGGATGAAACAATTTTTGGAATAAAAGAAAAAGGAAGTCAAGAACTTTTAATGATAACAGAACTGGTAGATGATATAATAAATAAAGAACATAATTGAAACTATTAGAAGATGTAAGTAAAGTATCTGATAAGAGTCAGCATGAAGCATTATAGGACATTTTGAAAAAATATATTATAAGTAATAAAATAATCAACATTTTGAAATTAGTATATAACAAAAATAAAGTAAAATTAGTAGTTAATCATTTGTTAAATGAGACAATAGAAATAAAAAGTGGCATAAGCAAGGATGTCCAGCAAGTAGCATTCTAGTTATATTAATATTGAATGTGGTAGTTACCAAGATATATTTGGCACTGGAGGAAGCTAAATATTGTGCACCAGAGGGAATTCAGGTTCCAGTGATGTCCTCTTATGTGGATGATCTAGTATTAGTTGTTAAAAATAAAGAATGGATGCATATAGTTATTAAGACACTTGACAAAGAACTAAAGGTGCTAGGTTTAAGTATTAATGAGGAAAATAGTAAATGACTAGGGTTTTCTGGAAAAATAAGAGCTATTTAATAAATAATAAATAAAACGTTCTAGGAATAAGGTTTGGTATTGAGCAACAAAGATTGGCACAATGGAAGGATATGATACTTAAAATAAGGAATACTTTAATATTTAAAAAACATTTAAACTTACATATAGGGAAAAAAGCATGTTTAATTAATTCAGTAATATTAGGTAAGATGACATATCTAACAAGTGTATTTATGAAATCACTAGAATGTGAAAAAGAATTATTGAATGTGTTATTTACATTTATATGGGGATTTAGATTGAACCCTATTAAAAGAGGAATTCTTTATGTTACCAAAAAGGAAGGAGGTTTGGGTTTAATAAACCCAACTGTATATATACAGTGGATATAAAAAGTGTACACACCCCTGTTAAAATGCCAGGTTTTTATGATATAAAAAAATGAGACCACAATAAATCATTTCAGAAGTGTTCCCACCTTTAATGTGACCTATAACCTGTACAATTCAATTGAAAAACAAACAAATCTGTCAGGGGAAAAATATAAAAAATAAAAAAGTACAATACACTGGTTGCATAAGTGTGCACACCCTTAAACTAATACTTTGTTGAAGCACCTTTTGATTTCATTACAGCAGTCAGTCTTCTTGGGTAGAAATCTATCAGCATGGCACATCTTGACTTGGCAATATTTACCCACTATTCCTTGCAAAAGTGCTCCAAATCTGTCAGATTGTTAGAACATCTCTTGTGCACAGCCCACTTCAGGTTACCCCACTGATTTTCTATTGGACTTAGATCTAGGCTCTGGCTGGGCCATTCCAAAACTTTAATTTTCTTCTGATGAAGCCATTCTTTTGTTGATTTGTATGTATGCTTGGGGTCATTGTCATGCTGAAAGGTGAAATTCCTCTTCATCTTTAGCTTTCTAGCAGAAACTTGAAGGTTTTGGGCCAAAAGTGGCTGGTATTTGGAATTGTTCATATTTCCTTCCACCTTGTCTAAAGCCTCAGTTCCAGTTGAAGAAAAGCAACCCCAAAGCATGATACTGCCACCACCATGCTTCACTGTGGGGATGGTGTTCTTTTGGTGATGTGAAGTGCTGTTTTTGCACCAAAAGTACCTTTTGGAATTGTGGCCAAAATGTTCAACCTTGGTCTCATCAGACCATAACACTTTTTCCCACATGTTTTTGGAAGACTTGATGAATTGTTTTGCAAATTTTAGCCAGGCCTGGATGCTTTTCTGTGTAAGAAAAGGCTTCCGTCTTGCAACCTTACCCCATAGGCCAGACATATGGAGAATATGGGAGATTGTTGTCACATGTAGTACACAACCAGTACTTGCCAGAAATGCCTGCAGCTCCTTTAATGCTGCCTCTCTAACCAGTTTTCATCTTGTCTTTTCATCAGTTTTGGAGGGACGTCCATTTCTTTGCAATGTCACTGTTGTCCCATATTTTCTCCACTTTTTGATGACTGTCTTCACTGTGTTCTCTGGTATATCCAATGCTGTGGAAATTTTTTTATACCCTTCTCCTGACTGACTTATACCTTTCAACAATGAGATCCCTTTGATGCTTTGTAAGTTCTCTGTGAATCAAGCCTTTTGCTGTAGCAGGCAACTGAGTAAATTAAAAAAAAATCCTACTAGGACAGCTGAACTTTATTTGGGGTTAATCAGAGTCACTTTAATTTATGGCAGGTGTGTACCCAAGAAGACTGAATGCTGTAAGTAAAGCAAAAGGTGCCTCAACAAAGTATTAGTTTAAGGGTGTGCACACTTACGCAACCAGCTTATTGTATGTTTTTTATTTTTTATATTTTCCCCTAACAGATCTGTTTATTTTTCAATTGAATTGTACAGATTATGGATCACATTAAAGGTGGGAAAACTTTTGAAATGATGTATCGTGGTCTCATTTTTTTATATCACAAAAAAAATAGGAATTTTAACAGGGGTGTGTACACTTTTTATATCCACTGTAGCCTCACTGGATTTATATGAAATATTGACAGGAATACAGGAAAAAGGAAAATTGTTAATAAAACTTACAGAGGAAAATATAAAGTAATGCGGTAAAACCTTAAATGTTTAAACTTGTATGGAAATGAAATTATTTCAATAGAAAATATTAACTATGGAAGATTGATTTAAGAAATACAGAAAAGAACAGGAAAGCATGGTATGAAAATATAATGGAAAATGTTATTATATTTACCCTTGGAAGAACTTAGGAGAAAAAAAAGCTGTAAAAGCAAGAATGAAAAGATGTGAAAAATATGTGTAATGCATAATTTTTTTTCTGGAGGTTGTCTATAAATAGGCTTCCAGTTAAAGCAAATATGCCATATAAAACAATAAAAGATCGAAGCTGCATGTATTGTGGAGAATTAGAGACCACTGAACATGTTTTTCTGAAATGTAAAAGAGTAAATCAATTGTGGGAAGAAATATGTGACAAAGAATGTATAAAAGTATTGAAAAATGTTAAATGTATAAATGTGGACAAGACAGAATATGGATACAATTAAACTATGAAACAAAATTATATAGATAAATTAGATGGAAAAATGTTTTCTATAATGTGGATTGTCTGGAATGAAAGAATGAATGAGATAAAATATAATGGGAAATGGATACTGTCAGAAATAAGAAAATAAGATTTTGGTTGTAAAAAAAGTGTGGGAATTGAATATTTTAAAATTTTGAAAATTTGTGAATTGCTTGTACATTATTGTAAATAATTGCAAATGAGCTGCACACTTTGTATACAGAATGTATATATTGTATTTTGTGAATTTTATTGAAGGACCCATACACTTTTTGATAGGTTCCTGCTATTCACGTCAGCTGCCAGCATCTCAAACAAATGGAACCTTCATTTGATTTCCCATTCAATTGACTGTGCACTCAGGAGTGCAGCACCTACTTATGCTGTACCGCAGTATCAACAATTGACCTACCTAATCATAGGATCATAGGAGGTCAGTAGACTAACAGATATAGAGCCTTTCTAAGCCTAGCCATTCATGCCCCAATTTTCCCAAGTATCAATTTTCATGGGCTAGAATGGCTCTGATATATGCCTGTGTCTTAGGACATCTACAAACAGCCCCTGCCTTTAAGGGCCACAGGTGACAAGCCAGAGGTGAATTTGCGATTTTTCCATACAAATTGCATTTGAATAGGCTTAGTAAAGAGGTCTGTTTCACATGAACTGGGAGTCTGATCCAGAAAAGGGGTAATCTCTGAAACACATACCTGTCCCCCCAACATGTTCTGCTTATGTCACAGATGAGGTTTAGATCCCCAGAGTGAGTAATTCTAGTGCTATTTGTTTTGTGAATGTGTAACCAATTCATCAGGGCTGGATCAGAGAATGCCTTGTAGGTTAGGCATAGGTAGATCCTCAGTAGTCTGTAGGATACAGATTATAGGGGCAGAGCTTTGAGTTGGACAGCATAGAACATATTATTTACACCCTGTATTCTTTTAGTGAGGAACCTCTGTAGCCACTCCAGCTGCTGTAAATACCTGGTCAGATACATGCCAAATAGTGCATTGTACTCAACTATTGGTCTAATCAGGGCTGAGTACAGAGGGACTATGATCTGCTTAGATCTTTATCAATGCATTTATTCAGAAGTTGCTCTATGCAGAAGGATTTTCTCACTACCATGGACAAATGGTGATTAAAATTCAAGTTACTATCAGCCTGATTTCCCAAGTCTCTTATTCCTGGGTCTACTCTAGGGGAGTGTTATCAGTGTTTTAATTTCCAGGGATGGTTGCCTTCCAAAAGGATATAATTATGCATTTTTTTCACCGAGGTTTAGGCCATGGTTCTGGTGCCACCTATTTCTTGGTTTTGGACCCATATAGAGGATATCTAGATCTTCAGCAGATTTGGTCAGCCAAAGGCCTTCTACATTATCATTGTCTTCAGAGAAGTATTGAGCCCTGTGGGACACAGTAATAGAACCCACAGCCTTCTGTATCAGAGGTGAGTGTGCTACCTGTTGTGCCACTGATGCTACTGTATTACTGTTTACTTATTACTTTATCAATTTATTAAATTAATAAAAATATAGCTCAATTGTTAATATGATTCTGAGATTGTGAGTTGGATGTAAATAAATGCATACTAACACATGTGTCATGAATAAATAAACAAAAAAGAGAGAATACAAAAAAAATAAATATATACATAAATGCATGTTATATTAAATTAAGAGAAGAATAATTAAATATGTACAAAAACTTAACACATATAAATGCTGCATTAATGTTTATGTAGTCTGTTTTCAAGGGTACTTAAATGTAATTCTTTCATTTAAGCCAGTAGTCCCACAGACATTAATTACAACTCACCAGTTAATATTATTTTCTTTCCAATAAGGATACAACATCTTCAGCCGAAGCTTTCCTATAATGTAGAACACGTATCATCATCGATCCACAACACAGCACTTCAGAATTCTGGTTGTAGCTACTTTTGATATTAGCTTTCTACGGTTTTCATGATACCTACAGGCAGCTAATCACTACGTAACAAGTACTGGTCATATTTTGAACTGTGTATAAGTAACAAACCTTTGTATTTGAGTGTAACCTCCTTACAATTTGCAATGCTAAATTATATAGGTTTTGAGGCATACTGTATGTTGTTTTTGCATTTTATTTTGTTCATAAGGTTGACCCCCTGATTTTTTTTTCCCAGAGGTGAAAATCCCTTTCATGACATCCTGAAAGCCAGAAACTGCAATGCCCTGTTACATAAATGAATAGACAGGCCACTATATTTACATGCTAAATCAATCAGTAATATTTTTTTATTTCCAAGGAAGACAAGTTATCAAGTTTTAATTGCAGGTGGAATACCTCACATTATAAATTACCACATGTAATGATGTATTGATGAAACCACAATGCAAGGTAGTCTGGAAACTGGCAGAGAGCATTAAGGCTTTAAGGTGCCAATATGTCGCTTCCTGTTTTATGGGGTTTAATTCTCCTTGCCTTTATTTGCCTGTTGTTTGATCTAGAACAAATCACTTAGCCAGACAGTGCGTTGGGGCAACTAGGCATTTGGAAAATGCTCTCTAGTAGTTTCCTATTATACACACTTAGTAACTTCCATGATCCTATGTAAGAAGCTACTGTTCTAAAGGGTTAAGTTGTTTTTATTTATCCATAATGCTTTGCAGTTCTGAGAAACATCATTTTGTTGGTGTGGTTATTGTGAAAAACTGAGTAAACAGTTAAAGTAAAAACCCAAAGAGCACGGTACAATATACATTTTAGCAAGATTGTTTGCAAGTTTAATATCAGGTAATTAAGTGGAAATTAAATTAATTGTTTAGGCAAAGATTCCTCTTAACACGAGTGGTCTTCTTTAAATCTGTATTCAGCACTAGTCTGGCGTTCATCTTTGGTTAGAGGCACACATTAAATTGACATACTCTGACTACATCGTCACTTGGCATTCCAGGGTTCTGCATTGTGGCATCATCTGTATTATACATGCTTTCCACTTCAGCTTTTCAGAAGAAAACTATCCCTGCACGTGAATTTCATCAGTAAATCAGTTTTTTATTTACATAAATATAAATGTACAGAGATGTAGACAAAATAAAAAAAAATCCAAAAAATACAGCAAAAAGAGCAAAATAATGCACTTAGTAAAAGCAAATACATGCATTTAACCAAATTAAGAATAAGCACCCTTGACATGGGATATCTGGGGTGGAATACTGGTGTCAATCTACATGCTGGAATAGAGATCAAACAATAAAGTGTCCTGGAAAGTCAATATGTAGGCTATGTTCAGTTATTGGAAGGTAACATATATAGTATAGGAGGTATAAAATAGTTGGGAATTGCTTAAGAATGAAACATGTAATGTTGCCAAACACAGAATAACATGGGATGGTATCAACTGCTGGCAGCAATATCACTACGGCTCACATGACGATTATGAGCTAGTGGGACACTGGACAAACTATTAGACATAGGGTCATTACACTGCAGCAGGCTATAGGCATATCAGCCATAGTCTTAAAAGTGAAACAGTTTAAAGGTATATCAGCAATAGTCTTAAATCTCTAAATTGACTGCTAGACCATTACTGAGGCAAAAACAGTTAAAATATCATGGGATGAGTTGAAAGCATTCATGAAGGGTGAGTGCAGATGTCGGGAGTTGTCAAAGTACAAAGAGGAAAAAAAAATTGCGTCACTTTGATAAGGATGCAAAGAGACAGGTGAGTTAATGATTAACAAGAAATGGGCAGGACAGTTGAAGTTCACTACAGAGACTTAAAAAGTGCTGTATTTGAGCCAAAATAATCCTGCCATGAAATGTCATGGGGAGTGGAACTGATGACAACAGAAGAGAAAAATAATCTAAGGGTGTTCATTGGACAGGGATTGGATCTCCGGGAGCAGATTGAGATGGCAGTGATATCAAGAAAACAAAATGTACCCCGAGGGTTTACACTAGGGAAGTAAAACAAGAAATGTGTCATCTCTCTCTCTCTCTCTCTCTCTCTCTGTCTTAGGTTGTAGTTAGGTCACACCTCAAATACTGTGAGCATTTCTGGCAGCTATACAAGGAAAGAGGCTTCAGGTCACTTGAAGGACTCCAGATATTTAACAACATGAAAAGTACAAGTGATGACAGACTAGAGATCACAAAAAAGGAGGAGTGGGAATAATATGGGTGCGCAGGCTCATGCTGGGAAGATGTTAAGGGGATCAGCTTGATCAGGAAGAACAGAGTGGGAAGGAAGAAACAGCAACAAGAGGTGCACAAGCAATCCAAGAAAATTTTTCTTCACAAGAAAGTTTGTAGACCCATGGAATGGAGCACCAAAATGTATGATGCCAAATGTATACACACAGATGTTCCTGAATGCATGGGACTGGAGGACGGAAGATAAGGAAATCCTAAAGATGTGGGTAAGGTTGTATGTATAGGGCAGACAAGATATTTTACCTTTTGCCATCAAGTAAATGTAATGCCAGTGTAATTAAAAGAAGAAAAGTGACAAGAGTATACAGGAAGGAAAGAAAAGACCATTGACATGGAGTGACTTAATAAAAATTGGGAGTGAACTGAGGGGAGTAAACAAAGTGGGAATAGATATTAAGACTGTTTGGTACAAGAAAACTAGGAGAAGGCAACAAAAAGTCTGAGAGAAGCATAAACTTTACTTCCCTAAACTTTACATCCCTAAGGGTAGACAATTCCTTTTCCACCGGTTCCTCTTTATTCGCTTGTCTTTCCATAGGGCTCTTAATTCTGTCCTACATCCATGCCAGCATGGCACCTTCCTCTTTATTTTATTCATGAAGGTTGAACAAAGTATTCATTTAATTCCTCTTCTTTTTCCAAGTTTCCTGTGACATTCTCCCATCTTTGCTCAGCCCTGTTCTTCCATCCCTCATTTCAATTATGTATCCAAAAAGCCTTCAATTTTTATCCCTTCAATCAACTTCTTTTCAAACTGAGCCTATATTACCCTTATCAACTTTGTTGACATTCTGCCAGCCACCCATTATTTTGCCATCTCAATATCCCAATTTTCTCTCTCTTTTCAATCTCTTGTAAGCCATGTCTTTTGACTTAATTTCTAATCTCATGTTTCTATCTAGCCACTTTAGCTATCTAATCATTTTTCCTTTCTTCACCCTTCACCCTTCACGCTCTTCTCCGTAGCCCTGTATACTATATCTCTGACCCCTTCCCAAAGCTTGTTAATTATATCTGTTCACCCTTGACCCTCTCCATTGGCTTTCAATAATCCATTCTCCTAAAATCTCAAACCATCAGTTTTTTTTTTTAATTTTTTGAATCCCTTTAATTTCTTTCTATGCTAAACAACACAGTGATGTCACTGATGTTGGCAAACAGTGTCTTCACCTTTACACCTCAATTTTTTCAGTCTTAGAACCACATGCAACATTGTTTCCTTTGTGATACAGTTCTGCACCAGTTGACTGAACCCAGTATGTTCCAGACCTTTATTTAATTGTCACTCTCCCTCTCTCTCTATCCTGAAGTATGGAATCTCCCAGTTGTCTCCTGGCAGGTTCAGATCTCCTATAAGTAGTATTGTCTTCCTCATTCCAAGCTTCTTTATTATCTTTCCTCTCTTCCTTTCATTTATTCTCCTCCTATAAGGGGTCTGGAGGATGATATACCACATAGTCCTCTATCTATCCTCACTGCTCTACCTCCCCTGGAAGACACAACCTGGGATCTAACATCATTTACTTCTTCTGCCCTATTTTTAGTTAGGTGTTCTTTCTCATCCCTAATCACGTGCTGCTCAGTTTCATCCATATTACTAGTTGATCTCTGTCTCTCCCTTCCTTGTCTTTCTTGAACAAGTGTACCTGAGGACTCTGTCCTCTTCAGCCATCTACAATTTAGTCTCAAACAAGTTGCCAAAATTGCAACATTGACAGCAATGTAACATGTGACATTTGACATGTGGCTAAAGTATGAAATTCATTTCCTTGTTTGTTTTCCACTTCATTGCTGTTCTACCTTGTCATCACATACTGTTCACTGCAATCCACATCTTCATCTTCTCGTGTTAAAAATGTGGGTTATTGTAAATGATAGATGTAAAACTACAGTTCTCATAGATTTTGTCAGAACAGTGCAGCCTCTGAAAATAAAGTCAAGTATTGCTTTTGTATTTGATTCTAAACCACAAGATGATAATATATGTGGCTAAGAGAAAAACTGCAAAATATTAACCATAAAAGAATAAACAGTTTAAAACATTTTTGCAGTTCTGTTGCCTAGATTTAGGCACAAGAACTTTCTTTTATTAGGCTTTAGTTTGGGGCTTCACTTACAAAAATGCAAATATTCAAAAATATTTCTCTTCAAAGTAAACCGAAACTCAAAAAAAAAAAAAAAAAAAAGTTGAAGTGTAAATAAAGCCCACTTTACTGAATTGAATTCAGTTCTTTCATTTCACTTAGCTGGAACTTCATCAGACTAATACATACTAAAAACAAGAAGATTAAATAAGCTTAGAAAAAGACACATGACTGAGAAAAACTAATAACAATTGTTGAATTATACTACGACAAACTTTACTAAAACCATAAATTCAGGCATTAAAACATTTGAACATTAAAATATTAAATATTATGCAAGATATATATATATATATATATATATATATATATATATATATATATAGGGTCTATATTAGATCACCGAACGCTTAGGTTAGCGAGCGGTGATTAATCGACCCCATGCAAGTGAAAGCTTACAAAACTGGACTGTCAGAACAGCAATTTTTTTCCAAGGGAAAAAAATCGCTGCTCCAACAAAAGAAAAAAAATTAAAAGAAAACACTTTAATACATGATATTAGTAGGGGGTTTCACCCCCCCCTACTTAAATATGCCAACTCCGAGACTGCATTACAGTGTCGAAAATGGCAAACTACCGAAGCGGCCAAGTGAATTCTTTCCCAGTGAAAGAATTCACTTACATACTGCTTTGATATTTTGTTGTTTTGGCGTTTACAGCTTGACCAAGTCGCATTTGCTAACCTGCGTCTTTGGTCGGCTGATAGGAACCCTATATATGTATATATATATATATATATATATATATATATATATATATATATATCAAAAATCATAAAGTGCACATCACATTCCACTGATGTTGTACACCAGTAATATATATATATATATATATATATATATATATATATATATATATATATATATATAAGTCATTGCATGCTCAAATCCTCGATCTTCTCAAAGCCAATAGGCTATTAATAGTTATTCTAATATTAATCCCTGGTGAGTGTATGGCATTTAATAAAATCTACCAATCAGGTCTCTAGAGCTCTAATAGAGCCTGCCCTTCACCCCCCCCCCCTAACTGGTACCAGTACTTTCTCTAAAATATAAAATATACATTTCTTAAAATGAATGCAAGTATGTGCATGCCTACTAAGTACATTTTTCATATCTTTTCCTTTGATAGCATAATAATGTTGCTAAATTTTTACCCTTAATGCCTTCTCCATTTTTCCATTATGAAAAGCTAGGCATATCAAACAAAAGGTTTTATAAACTGAACCGTTTGTACCACAATCAGATTTCCCAGAGCTATATTAGGGGAATGTAATATATACATATGTTGAGAGCCAGTACCACACTTGTACATTCCTTTCTTACCATTTCCATTCATACTTCATAATTTCCTGCTGTAAAACTTTAATGTCTTCTGCTATTTTATACATATTATGATCACTCTCTCTGATTAATAGAAATACCAATTTAATGCCTGTTTTATCAAATAAGTCCAATAGGTCAGCATGCAACAATGAACCCTCCTTCACTCCATTAGGAAATGTATAAATCCTTAGTTCTTTAGGGACATATTGAACCTTAAATTAATCCTAAAAAATACATTGTTCAGGTCTAAGCTTCAATATTTTTTTAAAGTTTTTCAAAATTAAATATCTAGTCCCCCAAGGACTCTGCCTTTTCAGTCTGTAGTGGCCTTTTCATTTTGCTCAAACTAAATATTTGTTTAAGCCAAATGCTAATATCAACAAGTCAACTACTGAAACAAAACTGAATTCTAGCAGAACCTTTGCCATTGTTTACATCTCTATCACCTCAAGCTGCTTTAGAAGCACTACTTACAGTAAAGTCAGCATAAGCAGCCTTCATTTTCAACTCCAGTCTATGGCTGTCATCGAGGTCCATGCAAATTACCAACCTCCCACTCCCGAATTGTGAGGTAATGTACACTTTATGATTTTATACATGTTTTTAATCAAATATTTGAATTTGTGTGTCATAGCATAATTCCTCGGTTTTTATTTGTTTCTCGGTTATGTGACTTTTTTAAAGTTCCTGTTGTTTAGTCTGTATTATTTTGAAAGCACTAATGAAAGCACTAAATTAAATTCAATAAAGTGAGCTTGGTTTGTGCTTCAACAAATGCCAACATGCCAGATTTTCCTACAGAAGACTCATAATCTAAGAAGCAAATAATTTGAGTCAGGCAAGGGCATGAGCAAGTTTGGTCAGGGCTTTGTAATCTGGAGTATTTCATACTGATTCATTTTATTTTAGTTGCTAAAATTTGCAGACTAATCAGCGAATTTCATACGATTCAGAAACTAATGCTACTTTCATCCATTAGGAAGGTATGCTAGGATTCAAATTTACAGTAATTTGTTGATAAGCAGTGAAATGCAAGATCTTAGAAGGAGTTTTAAAACTCTAGGTAAGGTAGCACATTTTCATTTTTCAGTGGAGCAAGTTAATTTTAGTGTGAGATTACAAACAACTCAGTGACTAGTGGAAGTCCACAGACAGCAGAACGACTTAAAATATGTACAAGAGTGATGGCAACTGAACTTCTTCGGCAAATAATGTGGGAGCAGCTGAGGTATACAAATCTATAAGGAATATCTGCTATATCTTATGAATGTTTTTTATATGTTGACCATGTCTGTATCAAATAAAGTCAGATCATCTGCATTGTTTTATTTTTCACATAACCATAACTGGACTGTAGGAAGTCTATTTAAATGAACACAAAGTGGGTCATGATTCAAAGTGATCTTACATTTTAATAGCTAAGAAATCCGAACTTTGACGCAAGCTGCAAGTTATTAAATGGTACAGACAGCATGTTAGGTGTTCAGCACCAGAC
The DNA here is from genome assembly GCF_019279795.1 of Protopterus annectens. Classification (NCBI taxonomy): domain Eukaryota; kingdom Metazoa; phylum Chordata; order Ceratodontiformes; family Protopteridae; genus Protopterus; species Protopterus annectens. The sequence goes on from NC_056745.1 coordinate 891,296,609, forward strand.
TACTATTTGTTTACAGTGAAATAAATTCTTTTAATGAATTAAGATATACGTTAGTCACAGTGAATGACCAGCTTGCTCGGTTTTAAAACAGGAGAGCCACCGAGAGTTATCGAATGTTGCACTATGTTTTCATACTGAATAAATCCACGGTGGTGCAGCAGTAGCATTGTTGCCTCACAGCAAGAGGTTCTCCTGTTCGATTCCTGGCTGGAGTGCGGGGAGTGCCTTCTGTGTGGAGTCTGCATGACCTCCCCGTGGTTGGGTGGGTGTTTGAAAGACATGTGTAAATGGGTGTGCCTTCGTTGAAGGTTGAATGTCGAGCTGGCATCTTGGCATTTGTGAAAATCTACTGCCAGTCATTAGTGAACCGGAGTTCTGCTGTGACGACCCTAACCTTGAAAAGCCGAAAGACAACAAAAACAAACTGCTGCAGAGGAATACAAGTATTCAAAAGGAAAATTCCATTCAAATCATTTAAAAAAATGAAAGAACTGAAATGTTTTCACAGTTCTGTACATTGCAAATCCAGCCTTCAGTTTACAAAGGCAATGAACAGTTTTACTTTCACAAAATTAAGTGCGTGAAAGTAATCAAAATAATGTCAGTTTATCAGAATCATAGCTGTTGGCCTTTAGTTTTCCAAATGTGGAATGATGGCATTTAAAATGCAGAGCAAAAAGGAAACATATGGAACAGCTGCCAGAAAATTTAAGGATCAAAAAACATTTTTCATAATACATGTAATTCTCTGTCAAAGGAATAATATGATTCACTGCGTCTGTTGTAATCTCTACAGTCTAAAAGACTGCATGAACATGAGAAGACATCAAGTGATTTTCTTCCAATTGATGGTAGTGTGAGGGAGATTTCACTGAAAGGTACTTTGAGTGAAGAGTAACTATTGGCCTTTCCTCACTGTTGTGTGACCATGGACTTGGTATACACAATGTAAAGGGGGTACCAGGTACAGAGTGAGGCAGTGCAGCTTGCTGTCCTGTAAAAAGACAAAAAAAACTTTCTTGTTGTTCACTGAAACTGACTTGCAGTGATTTTTTCATATTGTCTATCAGGAAAATAACATCTGAGAAATAATCATGAAAACAGGATTGCCTAGACCTTCAAACATTTGGAAGTTTGATCATCCAACACTTTCACTAAACAAATCATAATTATTTTATATATATATATATATATATATATATATATATATATATATATATATATATATATATATGTATGTATATACACACATACATATATATAAATATACATATATATATATATATGTGTGGGTCTACTACGGTTGATTGAAAACTTACTTGATTGAAAATGAAATTACTAGGACCCCTTCACTGAAAGCTCAATTCACGGAAAACTCACTTGACTGAAACTCATTTAGTTGAAAGTTATAAATGGCCTTTTCCCCACTGTAGTGTGACCCTGGAGTTAATATATAAACTAAGGGGGGTGAGGGGCACAGCCCCCCACATTGGGTGGTGTGGATGGTGAAGGCCCCACATATCTTGGTTATATATTTTCTTTTGGAAACATTTATTGCACTTGTAAGTATCACTGTGTATAGTTTAAAATGTTTATAATATGTGGGGGGCTACGCCTCCCACACCACCCAATGGGGGGCTTTGCCCTCCACACCCCCTTACTTTATATACTAACTCCAGGGTCACACTACAGTGGGGAAAAGGCCATTCATAACTTTCAACTAAATGAGTTTCAAAAAATGAGTTTTCAGTGAAGTGAGCTTTCAGTGAAGTGGTCCTAGTAATTTCAATTTCAGTCAAGTGAGTTTTCAATCAACTGTACTCGACCCATATATATATATATATATATATATATATATATATATATATATATATATGCATATATATATATATATATATATATATATATATATATATATATATATATATATATATATATATATATATATATATATATATATATATATATATATATATATATATATATATATATATATATATATATATATATATATATATAAAAACTCACTTCATAACACTGAAAGCTCAAAACACTGAAACTCAAATCACTGAAACCAAAACACTGAAACTCAAAACACTGAAAACACATATAATGCATATACTGAGTTTAAACCACGTAAATCATAGCACTTTCCAACAAGTGTAGACTAAGAGCAATCTTGGAGTTGATATATTTAAGTAGCAGGGGGTATGGGGGGCACAGGGGGGCTTGCCCCCCTGATTACACTTGGTGGTAAGTGCTATGATTTATGTTGTTTAAACTCAGTATATGTATGATGTGTGTTGTCAGTTTTTTGAGTTTCAGTGTTTTGAGTTTTCCGTGTTTTGAAGTTTCGGTGTTTTGGTCTGCTATATTATGAAGTTTTCTCATTTTCAGTGATTTGAGTTTTCAGTGTTATGAAGTGAATCCATATATATATACATATATATATATATATATATATATATATAGCTTCGATACACTTGGTCAAGTTTCACTTGGTCGAAAATGATTCCAGGCATTGCATTTCACTGAAAGCTCACTTGACTGAAAGCTCACTTGGTCGAAGTTCTTTGGCTGAAAATGGTATATAGCCCCTGCCCCACTGCAGTGCAACCCTGTAGTGAAAATATTAAATAAGGGGGGGTGGCACAGCCCCTCAAAATGGGGGGTGTGGGGGGCATACCCCCTCACAAAATTTTAATGCATTCACTGTTATAAGAAGGTATATCAGTTAGAAATGCATTCCTATATATATATATTTATATATTTAGTAAAAACTATTAGCATAATGAGGGGGGCTATGCACCCCAATGTGGGGGGGGCTGTGCCCCCCACCCCCCACCCCTTATTTAATATTCTCACTCAAGGGTTGCACTGCAGTGGGGCAGGGGGCTATATTCCATTTTTGACCAAATGAACTTCGACCAAGTGTGCTTTCAGTCAAGTGAGCTTTCAATGAAGTGAACTGCCTGGAATCATTTTCGACCAAGTGTAATTCGACCAAGTGAATGGAATCCATATATATATATATATCTGGATATAGATAGATAGATAGATACAGGTTTCTATCAAAATGTGGACAATCAAAACAATTTTCCACCTTTTGATCAAATCTGTTTTCTGAATTTGGTAATACAAAATTACCAAAATGTCAGAAATGGTAATCATGAAATGGACATTCAAACATCATAAGTTCCAGTATCAAAAACCCGTGTTACCAGTGATGTTTTTGTAGGGTGCAAGCCCCCTGCTCCCCCCACACCCTCTGCATAGTATATATTTCAACTCTGAGAGCACACTACAGTGAGGAAAAGGGTAAATTTCCCAATCCCCACTGTAGTTTGATCTGTTATCAGAGCATAGAATGCATATTAGCAAATGTACACTACCATTCTCTAATGTGCAGTCGAACATTTTTCAGAACGTCATTACGGAAACTGGAAAAGAAGCATTCGACCATCCCAGTTTCACATACGTGTCATTCCACATTTTTGTACTAAGCCTCTCTCTCTCATTCTCTCTCTCTCTCTCTCTCTCTCTATATATATATATATATATATATATATATATATATATATATACACATACACGCACACATATATATACATATATTATACATGTGTATATATATATATATATATATATATATATATAGAGAGAGAGAGCAGCGCTACAGAATCCTGAAAGCCCAAAATCCTGAGACCAAAATCCTGAAAGTTCAAAATACGGAAAACTCAAAATACAGAAAACTCAAAATCCTGAAAACACACAAAACACCAACACTTTCTGTATTCCAACACACGTATGTACAGAAACAAATAAATCACAAACTATATTGCTGTTCTCCAAGTATAAGCAGGGGGGCAAGCCCCCCTGCATCCCACATGAGGGGGGCTGTGCCCCACACCCCTTGCTACTTAAATAAATCAACTCCAAGATCGCACTTAGTGCTTTCTCCCCTGCATATAGTTGAATTGTAATATGTTTCTCTATGTACTTGTGCTGGAATATAGTGAGTGTTGGTATCCTGTGTGTTTTCAGGATTTTGAGTTTTCAGTATTTTAGACTTTCAGGATTTTGGTTTCAAGATTTTGGTCTTCAGGATTTTGGGCTTTCAGGATTCTGTATCTCTTATATATATATATATACACACAACCAAATAGGTAGATATAGTTATAAAGATGAATGAGGGGGTCAGAAATAACTAAATAAATACATAAATATTTTTTTTAAAAAAACTGTGAGGATTCTGATCTTTCTAACCAAGAAATACACCAAAGCATAAAAGTGCACAAGGATCCCCAGCAAGCAGGGGATGCAATACTAAAACCAGCAACTGTCGTCAAATATAAAAAGTCCCCACAAAAATCCCAGTTTTAGTTGAACATCACTTGGACATTGTAAATACTTACCTAACCCAATACCCAGCCATACTTGGGTTCATAGAATCATAGGATGTTAGTAGGCTAGTGACCCAATGGTCTTTACAAGCCTTTCCTTAAAATATATAATACTAGATGAGAGACATCATCTATCCCCAAGATTTGTCTTGCAAGGATTACCCATGACCTGAAAGAAGCAGGGGCATTCCCCAACAGAAATTTTCTGTTTCTCATCCAGTCATCCAGGTTGTGGTTAAGCATGATCATGGAGGTGCTCTACTTGATATGGATTGGAAGCCCATTCCAGAGGAGTGGAGAGATGTATCTATCTCTCCAGCAGTTCCTATGTATGTCACAGGCTAGATTGAGGTCCCTGGAATGAATAACTCTAGTCCCATTTGACTTACGGATGTGCAGCATTTTCATTAGATTTGAGTCAGAGACAGCCTTGTAAGTCAGATACAAGTTGGCTCTAAGTAGTCTATATGCTACTGAGTACAGTGACAGCAACTTCAGTCTGTCCGAATAAGACAGGTTGGAGACCCTGAATTTTCTTAGTTAGAAATCTCTGAGGTCTCTCAAGCTGCTGCAGGTATCTGGTACGGTACATACCAAAGGGAGCATTATATTCAGTAATAGGCCCGATGAAGGATGAGTACAGGGGAGTTATAACCACTTTTGCTCTTGAGGTGATGCCTTTGCTAATCACGTGCGTGATGTAGAATGCCTTCCTCACTGCAGTAGGCACGTGGTAGTCGAAGTTGAGGTCTCAGTCAACTTGAATTCCCAGGTTTTTCATTACAGAATTGGTACCTAGGGTATTATTGTTTATTTTACAATCAGCAGTGACATTGTTTTTACTGAAGGGAATGATGATGCATTTTTTAGTATCTAGTTTATGACCATGGCTTTGGCACCAATCATTGGTCTGTGTAAGCACTTTTTGAAGAGCACTAACATTGCTAGGGGATTCAATGATAGCACCTAATTTGCAGTCATCCGCAAACTTGGTAAGCCACAGCCCCTCTGTTTTGTCCTGGACTTAAGAGATGTATATGCTAAACAAGATGGGCCCAGCATTGACCCTTGTGGGACCCCACTGGTGACAGATCTTGTGGTAGAGGTGAAGTCTTCCACATTGACTGAGTATTGTCGATCGGTGAGCCAGTTTGCAACCCAGCTGACAACATAGGACTTGATATTCAACTGGGTTAGTCTGTCAATGATGCCCAAATGTGGGATTGTGTCAAAGGCCTTAGGCAAGTCAAGATAGGCTGTGTGCACAGCTTTGCCTTCATCTATGGCTCTGGTCACATTATCTAAGAAGTTCACCAGGTTTAGCAGACATGACCAACCCTTAAAAAAACCGAACCTGGACAGATCTAGGGTTTGGAGGTCACCTATATCCTTATTTATGAAATCCATGATGATTCATTCCATTACTTACAGATGAGGCTGGTTAAACTTATGGGTCTATAGTTACCTGGATCTGTTGCCAAGACACCATTGTGGAGAGGGATAGTTGCTATTTTCCATTCAGTGGGGACAAAGCCAGTGCTCAGCCTGTGCTTGAATATGGTGCCTAGTGGAGTAACTAGCTCTTGTTTAAGAACATTAACAGTGCAACCCAGAATGCCATCTGGTCCCATGGAGGATGTGTTCTTAGTCTTGGAGAGATTATTGAGGACTTGTTCTTTGGAGGTGCAGGGAGGAGGTGATGTCGAAGTCATTGTTTAATGTATGCTTGGGGGTATGGGGGGGGTGGGGTGAAATTTTCACCAAACCTGTCTGCTAGCAGGTTTGCAATTTCTGCAGGTTCAGTGTGTGCGATACCATCCACAATTAGTTCAGCACACATCTGAATCATTCCTTTTAGGTTGCAGACTTAGCTGAAGAAGGCCTTATGGTTATCCTTGGCTATGGTTGCTACATTTTTCTCATAGTTGCTCTTTGAGGATTTTAAAAGTTGTCTTGTTTGCTTGTTTAGGCTGATTAGGGTGCTCTTCCAGTTCTGTGTTCTCACTTTCATATTTTTAGACAGCAGCTTCTTTTGCTTATTGTATAATCTATTAATGCTAGACATGCAACTTTTGCAGGGCCAATGTGTGTGATACCATTCAAAAGGGTTGTGTGAGAAACATTAGCCACATTGAGGTATGTGTTGTGCACCATTTTACCTTCATAACTTGCTTTGTTGACCTTTTCAAAAAGTCTACAAGGTTAAGTAATCATGACCTACACTTGAAGAATCTAAACTCATTCCCTATGTCCTTATTGATCAGTTCCATGATAAGTCTTTACATGGCTTTGCATATGAGGCTGGTCAGACATATGTATTGGTAATTGGCTGTGTCTTTGGAAGGTCCTCCCTTATGTAGGGGAATGACCATAGCTCTTTCCATTCATTTTGTGCAAAACTAGTACAGAGGCTGAGTTTGAACAGTATTAATAAGGAGGTGGCTAAATCATGCTTTGTGCTATTTAAGAAACATCCAGGGATATTGTCAGGACCCATCACTGCAGTATTTTTAGCATTTACAGCACTTTTAGGACTTGTAATCCAAACAAAGCACCCTGAACCACTGCTAGGTAGGCAAACAGATTTAATAAGCCGAACAGTTCACTCAAATACAAAATAACGCTGAAGCAAATCACCATACGTTTTCGTCCACAACTTCATCAGATAATACTAGTACATTCCATTAAAACCATTTATATACTCAACAAACTTTTAAATCAACCAATAGAAACACTCAACATATACTTTTAAATGAATAAATACATTAACAAACATTAAAATTCAAGTTAAGTGACTCCATTGTAAATAGGAAACCTGTTAAATAGTAAAAATGTATTAAGAAACATATACCCAATTGACACTGTTATATAAATGTTTAAAAAACTTTAAAAGCATAAAAAATTCCATTATAATATACTAAAGAATAAACACATAAAATACATTGAGATACTGCCCTCTGCTGACGTAAATATTATTGCACTTTAATTTCACAATTTTGCTGACCTCATTTTTAATACAGGGGCGAGTGAGATCATGTCATTTAGACCAGGGAACTTACTGGCCTCCAACACTACTTGCCAGTATAATTCCCTGTATTCCACTAAAGTCTCCCACATTCCGCCCCTGGGGTCCTTTGGCACAACCTCTAATATAAAAAATTGAAATTCAGCTTCAAAACAACTTTTAGTATGTTTGTACAAAGAATTTGTTTCACTTTTTATACGAATATCATGTGTGCTCATAAATTCTCTGTTTTATCTTTCTTTCACTCTTGCCTATGTAAAAAGCATTACATTTTTTACATAATCCTATATAAATAATCCCTTTTGTGTTACAGTTCGCGAAAGTTTTTAAAGTTAAAATTTTGTTGTTCCTGGCAGGTAAATTAATAGTATCTCCAGTGATCAAGTACGAGCAATAACTACAAGCACCACATTTAAATACACCAGCTTTTTTGTTGGTGCCTGCAAACAAGGAGTTCCCCTTACCACCCCTTTCAAAGATATCCTTCAGAGTGTTACCTTTCCTATAAATATGTTTTATATCACTCTGAAAGATATGATTCAAGTCAGAAACCTTTGAAAAGTTAATCCACTCTTTGTCAAAAATTCTTTTAATCAAACCAGCTTGCCCATCATATGTGGTAATAATACCTGATGCAAACTCATTATTTAAACTGTCCATTTTACTGTTTGTGACATATTGAGTTGCACCGCCTTCAATTTTACCCAATATAGGGGCAAACCTGTCCTTTCTACCATCACTGACTTCTTTAGAAACTCTGTCAATAAGCTCTTCCGGATAACTTTAATATTTACAATTACACAGATGTTTTAATAAATATTAGTCATTTTGAACTATTGACAAAAGGTTTTGGTTTTATACCCAGAGAAAGAACAAATATTTTTAAACTATTAATCGATATTAAATTATTTATTAGGAAGAAAAACCTAGAATTATATTTTAAAGGAAATGGTGTTAATGCTAACAATGGAGAACTGCGACGTAAGAGCACTTTTAATCCCCCTACACACCCTCAGCTTAGAAACTTTGAATTGAGCTTGGAACATGAGCTAAGGAAAATTCTGAGTTATCATAAAGTGCAGTCAAATCTAACAGACCCTGAACAAAGGATCTTAAAATCATTAAGTGAGAATAAGAACATAAGAATTATGAAGCCCGATAAGGGTGGGGGGGTCGTGTTGATGGATTCCATTAACTATGAGAGTAAAATGTTTGACATCTTAAATGACATTACAAAATATACTAGAATATCCTTGAATGAAATTAACATTGCTTATAAGCGAATTTATGTTATTCTAAATGATTTATTAATGGATGGAGTTATTGATGAGTACTTTTAAATATTTACACGTAGACAAACCGAGAATACCCTCCATATTTGGGATACCAAAGGTGCATAAAGATGAAAACGACCACTTTAAGAGTGATAGTGTCAGCTGAGGGCTCGGTCACTGCACCTTTGGCCAAGTACATTGATAAGAAAATAAAAAAGCTTGTTTTTGACAATAGTGTTATTTTAAAAGATTCCTGGCATTTCCTAAGAAAATTAAATGAACCACTGGCAAATGAAACAAAAGGTTTTGGTATCTTGGATGTGATTGATTTATTTACAAGTATACCTCATGATGTAGGCCTAGAATGGTTTGAAGAAATGTTGCTTGATTCCAAACTACTAGGGCACAATGATTTTAGAACTGTGTTACTACTAATGGAGATTGACCTAAAGAATAATTTTATTTTCTTTCAGGGCGAGTATTTTAGACAAACTAAGGGTGTGGCGATGGGGGCACATTGTGCTCCCACTTATGCCAACATTATTATGTCATTTTGGGAGAACAAGTTTGTTCTAAATTCAGAATATAGTAGTTTGTGGAAGTCATATAGTAGATTTCTGGACGATTTGTGTTTTTTATGGGCGGGTACCGAAGATGAATTTGTTAGTTTTGTGGAATATTTAAACGGTACCACTGAGTTTTTGAGATTCACCCATAAATTCACAATTGAGGAACTGAAATACCTCGATGTTAACATAGTTAAGACAGAGTATGGTTTTAAGTCCAGAATTTTTAGAAAAGAAACCTTCTCAAATTCTTACCTGCACTATTCAAGCTCGCACCCCCCACATCAGAAAAGAAGTGTTATAAAAGGGCAATTTGTGCGCCTGTGTAGGATGACTTCTGATGATGTATGGTATATGAATGAATGTAAAAACTTGAAAAACATGTTCTTGAACAGAGGTTATCCGGAAGAGCTTATTGACAGAGTTTCTAAAGAAGTCAGTGATGGTAGAAAGGACAGGTTTGCCCCTATATTGGGTAAAATTGAAGGCGGTGCAACTCAATATGTCACAAACAGTAAAATGGACAGTTTAAATAATGAGTTTGCATCAGGTATTATTACCACATATGACGGGCAAGCTGGTTTGATTAAAAGAATTTTTGACAAAGAGTGGATTAACTTTTCAAAGGTTTCTGACTTGAATCATATCTTTCAGAGTGATATAAAACATATTTATAGGAAAGGTAACACTCTGAAGGATATCTTTGAAAGGGGTGGTAAGGGGAACTCCTTGTTTGCAGGCACCAACAAAAAAGCTGGTGTATTTAAATGTGGTGCTTGTAGTTATTGCTCGTACTTGATCACTGGAGATACTATTAATTTACCTGCCAGGAACAACAAAATTTTAACTTTAAAAACTTTCGCGAACTGTAACACAAAAGGGATTATTTATATAGGATTATGTAAAAAATGTAATGCTTTTTACATAGGCAAGAGTGAAAGAAAGATAAAACAGAGAATTTATGAGCACACTTATGATATTCGTATAAAAAGTGAAACAAATTCTTTGTACAAACATACTAAAAGTTGTTTTGAAGCTGAATTTCAATTTTTTATATTAGAGGTTGTGCCAAAGGACCCCAGGGGTGGAATGTGGGAGACTTTAGTGGAATACAGGGAATTATACTGGCAAGTAGTGTTGGAGGCCAGTAAGTTCCCTGGTCTAAATGATATGATCTCACTCGCCCCTGTATTAAAATTGAGGTCAGCAAAATTGTGAAATTAAAGTGCAATAATATTTACGTCAGCAGAGGGCAGTATCTCAATGTATTTTATGTGTTTATACTTTAGTATATTATAATGGAATTTTTTATGCTTTTAAAGTTTTTTTTTTTTTTTTTTTTTAAACATTTATATAACAGTGTCAATTGGGTATATGTTTCTTAATACATTTTTACTATTTAACAGGTTTCCTATTTACAATGGAGTCACTTAACTTGAATTTTAATGTTTGTTAATGTATTTATTCATTTAAAAGTATATGTTGAGTGTTTCTATTGGTTGATTTAAAAGTTTGTTGAGTATATAAATGGTTTTAATGGAATGTACTAGTATTATCTGATGAAGTTGTGGACGAAAACGTATGGTGATTTGCTTCAGCGTTATTTTGTATTTGAGTGAACTGTTCGGCTTATTAAATCTGTTTGCCTACCTAGCAGTGGTTCAGGGTGCTTTGTTTGGATTACTGGTTTGCTTTGCATCCTCCGTTTTTTGTTTATCAGTACTTTTAGGACTTGGTCTTGTGTGATAGCTGGAGGAAAGCCAGTTTCAGATATATCATGAGGGACAGATGCAGAAGAGTACTCCAAACTCTGGAACACCATCCGTACACAAGTAAAAATGACCAAAAAGCTCTCACGCTAAAAAATCCAGCTTTTCCCTATCCTGGTCATGCTCGTGTTCATCATCAGGTGGAGACAGCCAGTGAAAGCAGACTTCTTATTGCTTGTCGCTAACTTTTTGCCCTTTTCTACTTGAATCATTACACCCCTAACAACTTTCACTAATTCACTTGAATCAATACATCCCAATTCATCCCCTCTTCAACAACACTTATCACCTTTCTCTTTATTTTTTCTAGTTGCCCCATCCACCTTCTCTATCCCTTTCATGCATCCCCCATATATATAAGTTATAAACCTTCTAGATACACCAATTTGGAACAGGCAGACAATATAGAACTAATCCTATACCAAGCACTCTGTCATATGCTATTACCACTGTCCTCCTGTACACTACTAATATCTCCCCTTCTGTCCTACATAATATTATAACTTACTTCATTATATCTCTTGAACTCTCTACAAACCTATACAATACTAAAACTTATCTTTCTACCTAATTTTATAACTTACCTCATTGCGTATTTTGAACTCCTTGCAAACCTTTCTTTACTGAAATGTAAGAAAACTAAACATCTTTACAATGCTTTCCCTTCTACAGTATCACTCCATTTACTTCCTGCAAACTTTTAAAGCTACAAGAACTGTATAGTTATATTGTTGATGTAAATACTTTACTGTATGTACCTGTCTTGCAATTGTGTTTGTTTTTTTTTTCTGAGAAATGTAACTGCTGTTTTTCTGAGAACTGTCAGAAATTCACTTGTTAATATAAATGTAGCGTTATGGAGCTTTTTTCCCCAGGCCTTCACTAAAAATGGGCTCTGCCCAGTCAGACTTTCCCAGTCAACAAAGGCAAGTAAATAAATAGTCGGCTCAACTTTCTTTCTTTCTTTCTTTCTTTCTTTCTTTCTTTCTTTCTTTCTTTCTTTCTTTCTTTCTTTCTTTCTTTATCAGCCAGTAGGTTCGCTACATCTTCAGCCTTAGAGTAGGTAACATTGCTCACAATCGGCTAACTCCATTGCTGTGTAGTGTTTTCGAGATTACAAACACAACTAAAAAGGCCTTGTGATAGTCTTTGGCTTGGGTAACTAGTTTAGCCTCAAATGTGGCTTTGGTGTTATTAAGCTCCTGAGTTGTTTGTTTATTTCAATGATGACAGTTCTGTCATTCTGAGAATTACACTTCTTACCTTTGGCCAAAATTCTCTTTGTTTTATTGTAAAAACTTTTGATGTTATGGTTACACCATATGGGGTTGTTTTTGGGGTTTGCCCTGAACTTGTAACTATAGGGTACAGCTGCATATATGAAGTTGTTAACATGCTGGTATAGTGTGATGGTGTATGTTTCCACATATTCAGTGAAGTTAATTGGGTTTGCTGTGTATTTGAAGCTTGTTAGTGTATCACTTTAAGAGTAGATGAGTTTGTCTTAGAAAAATTTCTAAAGATATCTTGGGGGAAGGGATTTCTGGTTTCACTAACCAGACTGAAGGTGTGTGTGATACATGCGACTCTAAAAAAACTTAAAAAATGGGTCTATATTACAACATCAAAGTTCAAAAACTTTGAATGTTATAATATCGAACCCTTTAGTGTGAAAGCTGAGAATAGCTAAGCCTCCTAACATCGAAATTTTACCTAGGGTAAGATTTCAGTGGCCTCTGGCTTCGCTATTTACAGCAGTGTCGTGCGATGGTTACTGACCAAGTATAGGGAAGTGAGTGAATGGAGGTTACGGACTGGGTTCAGGTAAGTGTGGTGCAATGGTTATGGACCGGGTTAAGGTAAGTGAGCGAACGGACTGGGTTAAGGTGAGTGTGCGGTAGTTATGGACTTTAGGGTTAGGGCGCGGGTGAGGTGAGTGTGTGATAGTGACAGAATTTAGGGTTAGGGGCGGGTTAAATGAGTTAGGGTTAGGGCGTAGGTCAGGTAAATGTGCAATTGTGGAGATGTGAGGGTAAGGGTGGGGTAGGTGAGTTAGGGTTAGGGAGTGGGTAAGGTGAGTGTGCGATAGTTAGGGACCTTAGGGTTAGGGTTGGGTTAAGGTAAGTGGGTAGCTAGTGGTATATGTTTGGTTTAGTGTACGGTTTTGTGAAGTGTATGTGTGTGGATTATTTATTTTAGTGTGCTTGAGTTGTGTGTATGTTTGTCGGAACAGCATTTTTTTTCCCTGGGAAAACATTTGCTATCCTGACTGTTCGGTTTTCTGGTGTTTCGATTAAATGGGGTCGATATTATAACATTCGATGTTTTTAGACTTCGATGTTATAATATAGACCCAAGAAAACAACCAAAGCCCGCATAGTCCAAAGTTCATGGCAATGTGGCAAAAAAGTCTTTTTTTTCTTAAAAATATGGTTAAGTGCTTTCGTCCAGCCAATTGGACTTCTTCTGGTTTCAGTCTCTTATAAAAGGAAACTGCTTTATGGTCAGACCTAACAAGTGATGAAGATGCACAAGGGATAGTGCAAGATACCCCCATATTACCAAGGACAAAATCCAAGATGTTCTCCCAGTTGGTACTCTAAATAATTGTTCCAGGACATTTGTATTGATAAAGCCATTGAATCTCAGTGCTAATGCCTTAGTGGGGGATGTAGGTTTCATAGTCTATAGTTCAATAGTTTAGATCACTAGGAAAATAGTATTGGGTTTACCACTAAGTGATTCTAGTTCCTGTAGATAGGTGGTGTGGTTTTCTTAGGTCACAGGGGAATTGTATAGGTAGCTAATATATGGTACAATACCTTTCTGATGGTTATTTGAACATTAAGAACTACTAGTACATCATCCTACCTTAATGTGAGTCTCTTCTAGAAGAAGATTGAGACACTACCAACTTTTTTCCCTTACTGTACAATAGCAGGTTAAATGTGTGGAAGGTGTTATAGCCCTGGGCAGCCAGAGTGCTCCCTGCTGTTTTAAACCATATCTCAGTCATTACACTGATGCCAGTATCCTCCAAGGTGAGAATGGCTTGTATGGAGTAAAGTTTCCTGTTTAGTATTTTAGCATTGATCAATAACACCTTCATATCATCCCTAGCTTGTTGTGTTACGTTGGCAGGTTTATCAGGTTGGCATTGCCTAAAAGGAGACACTATGGGGGTGGACAATGTATTTGCCAATAATCAAAACCCTAGAGGGGGGCAGATGCAGACCATGCCTGGTAAAACAGCATGGTTTGTCAGTCATATCCTCCCTGGCTGACAAATATTGGACTCCCTTCAAATGACACCACAAACTACACCAGTGACTGAAGTCAATTACTTTTTGCTCATATTGTGGCATCATCCTCACAGAACCAACAAGAAATAAGAGCTCTTCAAGGATAAGCTATCGATCCTTGAAAAGACAAAAGAATACCATAATAATACCTATGTATTTCATTGATTATATTAAGGCATTTGCCTGCATAGAACATGAAAAGCTAAGGATTACATTGAGGAGAATGTGTTTACCAGACCATTCAAAGGTTTTCATCCATAATTTTTACACCAGTCAAGAAGCAATAGTTCAAACATGAGAATTAGATTCAGAATGTTTTAGAACTGGTAAAGGTATAGAACAAGCCAGTATGCTTTCTCCATATCTAGTTAATTTATACACAGAACAAATCATCAGAGAAGCAGGAATGTATAAAGAAACTCAAGGTGCAAAAATTAGACAAAATTAGATGAATTATCAACAATATCCACTGTGCAGATAATACAGTATTTCTGGTGGAAAGGGATGATGAAATATCTGCTTATCAGGATTAAACAATGGAGTATAAAAATGTGTTTGCACTTTAATACAAAGATGACAAATATCCTGACAAGTAAAATCAATGAATTTATTCTAAATGGAGACGAAAGACAAATAGTGGACAAATTCACTCTGCTTGCATCAATAATTAATAATGACATTGCAAGCATTTAGGAAACATGATGAGGAACAGCTCTTACAGATTTACCATGAAGGCTTTAGATAAGACTGTTACAGACAAATAAATCCAGGAAAAAGGTAAATAATGGTGTCCAAGAAAAAAAAGAATTAATGAAACAGAGCACCAGTAAACTGTGTCATAAAGTAGTTTTTAATTTTAAATGTTTTTGTCTTTAAGGTAAAGACTTCTTCAGGAATACATCACGGAAAGCAGCACACAAATAAATAGGAAGTGTAACTAAAACAGGGTAGAGACAAAAGCTAGTGACCACTGTATTGTCTCTCATCCTTAAAATAGGAGCCATGCAGGTTTGGTCATTAAGTCCTGGTGGAGTATTACTATTTCAAGTGATCATCCAGAACAATTCCCTGCATAGCAAATTAGTTTCCCTGTCAAAACTAGTAATATTTTCCAGAAACTTTGCTAAAATAAAAAAAGTATTCCCCGGGATTCATGAAGCTCGGCACAAGGATGGCGGTAGGCTTGCGCTGAAAGTGCGGCGTGAAGATGGCGCAGTAGCACCAAATGCATATTAATGAAGGCGCGCTGCCACCACAGCCATGTGCACAGGAAAGGAGCGTGAGTGCATAGGGCGTGTCAAAGTGCCGCACGGAGGCGTGGAAATACCAGCTGTCGATGTGCAACCTAAAATGCTTGCATATAACAAGTTGCAAGATAGTAATCACATCTGTCAGTGTCAGTGGATACTGAAATGTATGCAAAGCATGCAAGAAACTTCCTGCGAACACAAAATGAAGAAGCAAACACAAATGCACGGTAGGGAATAATGGGTCCCTATCCCGTGAACAAATGACATGGAAGACCGTGTGGCCATAGTCCAATGCAGTGTAGATAGCTATACCAAGTGGAAGTGAAACGCATCATATGTTAGCAAGCCACCAGTAGGTATGTCCAGCCCAATGGTGAGGGTCACCAGCTGACCCATAATGTGAGGGAGGGTACACAGCTGGGCAGATGTGTCCATAACAAAATACACGATAAATGTACATATCTAGTGTCCGAATCATATCCCACAAGGCATGTAATAGTCACATACAAAAGGTATGTCCGTATTTCACATACCAAATGAGATAGGAAATAGAATAAGCATGTAAACAAAACAGGAGGAGCATATAAACAGCTACAACAATAAGGAAACATGTAGGCTGAAAGGAACAGTTTTATCCGTACCGTCGACTGTGGGGATGTGTTGTCCAGTACAGTCAGATATGTGTACGGAATATATCCCATCCTGGACATAGGAAAAGGTGGCATCCTACCAATGAGTAGAACAGTCTGCCAAAATCTGCAAATCAGCGGTACAAGCCAAACTTGTCAGGATGTGTCATAGTTGAACGGGTAGTACCCGGGTATACCAACCATGTAATGAAATTTAAATATGGGCACGTACCTATGTGCGTGAGGTATAGCATGAGAAAAGCAAACATGGCAGGGTACTCCACACAACCATACAGGTACCTGACACATGTAGGGTATTCAATGTGTTACTCTGGCCGTGTCATGGGCCAACAACCAAAGCAGTGATGTATGGGGTGTGAGGAATCTGTGTGTGGGGGGATGGGTAATGGTACAATCCTCCAAGGCGATACTGTGTCATATGCAGAATAGATGAACCGGAGGTATATGAGGGAGCAGCGGGTGAAGCTGAAACAAACACAAACACATGTATAAACAGCTGCAATACAACCAGACAGGTCATACTGTAGAACACAATCCCACAAACATATGAATATTGAAATGTGCGATACAAATGTATAGACATGTCTCCGGCACATACCCACAGATTGGTCCTGATGGAACTGGCCATAACAAATGCAACACACCTGGATGCATAATGGACTACCCAGCATCCCCTCCACATCACACAACCCACTCCCTTACCTGAACGTCCACCAAATCCAGCCATACTTGGCCTACTGGTTTGGTGCAGCCACAGCTACACATAGTGACCACTAAGCATATGTAGTAGGTAGTGTCACCCTAGGCAGTTGCAGGATTGCACACTATGTATCCCTTGCATGTAAAACCCCCAGCACATTTTCATAATGCCAGAAAAATGGTCGGTATTCGTCTTGTTTTGGACCAGTCCAATTTTTGGGATATCCCTCATGGGATACGTAACCAGTGTAAACATTAGAATGGAAGACACGAAGTCCAGTCCTGTAGATATCTGGACACAAGTTGGAATGTGCATTAGAGGTGCATGACACTGTCCAGCCCTAAATGGTCATGCCTAACCTACTACCCAGGATCAAACACCTGCCCGTGACGCACGTGTCCCGACACGAATAAGCGGGAGAATATATTGCACACATTCACATAGTGGCACATGGTATAAGGGTGATGAAGGCACTGACGTAAACAGGATACCCCTGATCCACTGTGTGAGGGACAATTAATGTGTGTGTAGGTGTGACCCGACCAACAATGGTACAATGCCAAATGTCATGTGACCGTAGGGAATAACTATGCACCACACTGCATGCAACAGTTGCCTAAAGCGGTCAAGTCAGGATAGAATAAATGTAATTCATATAAGAAACAGGCAAACAACAAAAGTGCCAAAGGTATAAGGCTTACAGCTAGGAAACAAATGGCTGTTCTAAACCTGCAGTGACCATGGCTATGTGTTAGCCCAAACAATCTGGTGTCTGCAGTAGGGTTCTCATCTGCCCCACTTTGCAAGGGATAGTCCATCGTTGGACAGTTGTGTCCTGACAAAAGACAATTCAAATGGCAAATGTCCTGGGATTGTAGGACATAATTATGTCCCATATGTTATGTAATAGTAGCAGAAAATAATTATTGCAGTATCTACAATACTTAAATGTTACAAGAAAGAGAATAAGCAAATAAACCGCTACAACAATAGGCTTTTCTGTAGGCAAATAAGTAAAGTTCTATCTGTTGTACTGACTGTGGGTATGTGTTGGCTTGTAAAACCTGGTGTGTTCCGAAAATGTCCCATCTTGGCCATTTGAAAAGGTGCCAACCCTAATCACCGGAATACAGCACAACCCATACATATGACAATGTCAATGATGCCAATGGTCAGAGCATTCGCACAATAACTGGCCAGACCCTTAAAAACTCACAAAGCCAGTGCCCTTTGGGGGAAAGGTGTTGAATGAGAATGACTACTTACAACAATGAAGAATACTAGACGCATTTAACTGCAGACAATTAGTAGTATTACGAATCTGTCAACATGTTCCAAGTTAATAGTGCTAATATGGCAGAAGTGTCCGTGATTGTCCCTGAGTTGTCATAGCCCTGTCCCTGTCACTGTAGACATGAGTCCCCGAGTATCAGATAGGTCCGTACACAGAAGTACACCAACCAACTGTCCAGCTGTTGACAAGACCATTGCATACCTGTACTGATTTCATAACAGATGTCCAGAATAATATTCATCGTATGTATAAATGAATGAAATAGTCAAATGGGAAGGGAAACCACTCCCCCAACCTGCATTATGTAGTGGAACCACTCCCTGCCCCAAATTATGTAGCACCGAACCAATAATGTGGTCAGAGGCACCCAAACACCTGGTCTGTAAACACAGGTAGAATGTTAAACTCTGGACTTACTCTGTCCATGTGCTACATTTGATCTTTGAACAGAGCCAGGGCAGTGCTAGTCACCAGTCGTCCCAGCCTAAACCCGGAACAGCACATGAAAACCCTGGCAATCAAACACGTGTATGTGCGAGGACTATAAGCGTAGGAGTTATGAATATCCTTGGAGTGAGTAGACTCGCAGCACGGGTCCAGAGCAGTAGGAAACAGGGAATGTATTATTGTAGTACTGCGGTTTTCCCAGCAGGAGAATGGATGCCTGCTGTGTAAGGGAAGAGGTGAGGCGTATGTCAGAGTAGCTATGAACCATGGGTATACATATAAATGAGCCAGAACACCAATAGTGTAGTGGTTACAGCATCCACCCAACGTAAAGGCATTCCTGGTGCAAGTACGACTATAGCACATATTAATTGTGTAATGAATGCCTCTGTGCTGTAAAGCCAACATTTATACATGTAAAGGTGACCGCGTTCGCATAGGTCCATTAACCGGATTCCATCAAAGTGGTACTGTCATAAGGAATAAGGCACATGTAATCCTAAAGATGTGCCTGTAAACTTATCTAACTCACAATAAGTAGATGCAAGTGGGCCTGCGCGGGTGTATGCAGATATTAGCATAGCAAATGTGCGTTGTCTTCTACAGCTGTAACTTTCATATATATATATATATATATATATATATATATATATATATATATATATATATATATATATATATATATATATAGTTAGATTGATGTGTGTATAGATAAATATCCACAGACATAACAGAAATATGCAGTTAGATAGCTACATATCTATCTATATATACACACATGTATATATATATATATATATATATATATATATATATATATATATAGATATATATATAAATATATATATATATAGATAGATATGTTTGGAACGCTGAAAGACAAAAGCAAACCTAAGGGTTGTGAAGGGAATCCAGATCAAGTTAGGAATTATGAAGTGCTTGCAGCGTATGTCACATAAAGCTGCATAAGTGTGGGTAGAGCACCGTTCCCCACACCAGAGGCAGGGCTATACCAGTGGCTATAACATCGTTGAAGTGCTACGTCAACATTGTAAACAGACGGAATGTAGGACATGTTGTGACCACCTACACTTGTAACACGTAAATCGTTCGTAATCCATAACACCAGGAAAGGCACGTATGTGCAAATATGAATGGATGGTGAGCCTGTGACTACACGAGGCAGTACAAAATGTGTGTAGGGCTCAACGCTCATGAGAGAGCAATGTGTAAAGGTGTGTCATGGCTGCGATATCAGGTGTATAATGTCTGTTATGCGGGGAAACTCAACACTGGTGTGCAGGAGAAACAATGGATATGAGAGTATGGGCCCAGGAGTGATAGGGTATGTTGTGCCAGGGGCAATGGAGCGGCCCGAGGAGGTCAGCTAGTACGTAGCTGTGTTTCCAGATAGAGCGTCATTTGCATGGAGACATGCGTGAATGGGCATATTGTTGTCGGACGTTGTGCATCAGGTCTGGCAGGCCAGCATGTAAAACCTATACGCCACCCATGAGCAAAACAGAGTTCTGCTGTGACAACCCCAAACCGGGAAAAGCAGAAAGACACAACTACATGAAGATAACAATTTGTCGATATACAGTCACAGTAACACAAACAAACATCCTATCAACAGTAATAATATGAATGTGTACAGAAACAAACACAGTAGCAGGAATAATAGGCTGCGCATATGAGGAATAGGTTGAATGACACTATCACAATCCAGTTAGCAGCGGCACCCCAGACATGAAAAACTTGCAACATCTGTCTGCTGCATAACGTGCAATACACTGAGTGAAGTGTCGGTGTCAGAATGACTAAGGCAATAGTATGCTGTTGAAGCAGGGATAAAACCAATACGCATGTGTAAGTGTCCATGTCTGGGAAATGTATAGGTTAATGGACACACAGATGTACATATAGATAAAAACGTATATATACACATAGCTATATTAATTTACATACACATATATATCTATATGGATATATATAGATATATATATATATATATATATATATATATATATACACACACACACACACACACACACACACACACACACACACACACACACACACACACACACACACACACAAGGATATACTACGGATATATATAGATAGATATATATACACAAACAACAGGTAGTGATATATACACATACACACAAAACAAACTATATGTCAGTATAGATATACACATTCACATAAATAGGTTACTTCACAGCAATTAGGGGTAACATATTTACAGCCTGGGCATTTGTGACTGGGAGGTCCAATAAAGAAATGTTGTACCCCCCACATCGCCCAACTAGGCCGGACAGACATACAGACAGGCAATACAGATCAATACACTGCCGCTGTCCAAAACACCGGTAGGAAAGGACCAGTGGGAGAGTTCTGCAAGGTCTACACTTTAAACATGGATAACGGTGTCCCTTGCGGGACCCCAAAAATTCAGGTTATGAAAGAATTTGCTGACACTAATACGAGCAGGATGTAGGTGTACATGGAACAGTAGGCTGTGCAAGTGTGATAATACATGGGTTGACAAAACGTACGACATGTATCCCGAGATGGGGAGAGTGGGCAATGTGTAGGGGTGTGCTCATACCTCAGCTGCACTCACAGTAAGTATTTGTCACAATTGCTGTAGAGTGGTGACAGGTAGGTGGACCATGGGTATGCATTAATGGGCTTAAGTGTGCAGGTGCTGGTTGGTAGAGATGTAGTAGGCCCGCCCAGTGGAAGTCATTAATATTCCTATGTGGGCATAGCATACGCCTACACCTCCCAAACCTGAAGAGCACATCTACCGGATAGTTTGTAAACCATCGGGGAATACATAGAGATCTACACAATGCCATGTATCCGATTAGCATGGACGTCCATAGTTATGTATCAGAATGTAACAAAGTCCAAATAAACACTGCCAGAACTACTGATATTAGGTGAACAGGTGGCAGAAAACAGGTAATGACAGATGACAACATGTATGAGTCATAAGCAGCATGTATCTCGACAAACGTGAATGAATACATATGTTCTGTGACTGTGAATGTGTCTGGTTAATAGAACCAATCGTCTAAATGTGTCCCGCAGGGTGTTATGCATTGTTCCTGATGCGGTGTTCAGTCACACCCATTGGTATGTGAGTTCTGCTACTGATGGAAAGTGCATAAGTTGCTGACCACCTCAGGTAGATGATAGCATAATAGAAGAGGTTAAACACCCGTACGCCTGCGAGGGACACACCCATCTGGGCAGTTGTGTCTTGCAAAACGACAGTTATGGCACATGGCCTGTGCATATCTCTCAAATGTCCCTGATTTTGATTCAAATTTTAACTCTGTCCCTCTTAATCCCTCCTAAAACTAGTGACGTTTTGAGGAAAGGTGGTTAATTACACTTAATGAATAATGACAATAATTAAGAGTTATAACCTTCTTTTACTTCGGAAAATGTGTATTAATTCATACGCTCTGATTTTGTCAATGTTTCAGGTTAATAGCACTAATATTTTAAAAGTGTCCCTGATTGTCCCTGATTTTTTCCTGACTTGTCCCTGATTCTGTTGAAATTTGTCCCCAATTGGTTGAGAGTTCTGGGCCTATGAGTTCGGGAATGGAGGCTATATAGTGTGTGTAGTGGTGTCAAACATCAATTTGTTGTATCAGTAACAGCTACATGTAATAGGAAACAGTATTATCAATTATAATGCTACATGAATAACCTTAACGTATGCAAACCATGGAGATCGTCCGTGTACTACTGGCTGTGGGTCAGACCTCTCAACCAATTGGGGACAAATTTCAACAGAATCACGGACAAGTCAAGAAAACACAAGGACAATCATGGACACATTTAAAATATTAGAGCTATTAACTGGAAACATTGACAGAATCAGAGCATATAAATTAATACACATTTTCTGAAGTAAAAGAAGTTTGTAACTCTTAATTATTGTCATTATTCATGAAGTGTAATTCACCACCTTTCCTCCAAACGTCACTAGTTTTAGGAGGGATTAAGAGTGACAGAGTTAAAATTTGATTCAAAATCGGGGACGGCCCTGAAAATCAGGGACAGTTGAGAGGTATGCTGTGGGTATGTGTTGCCTCGACACATGTGATAGCTCTACATATAGGGTCTATAGGGCCGCCACCAGTCTGAATGGCCAAAGTGGAACCTGCTCTGTAAAACTGTCAGATGTACCAGGGCAGAACATACTTACAGCCATGCATAGTATCAGAAATAATCATATCAGAGCAAATCAAAGCTTAGTCTAGCAGCAGTATAGTTGCTTATGCTACTACATATGACATATCGACATGTCAGGTATACAAGACCTGTAACAAGCAACCAGTACAGACACCTACAACATGAGAAGGTCCCCTAATCAGGACAGTTGCAATGGCTAGAGTATTGTCCATACCACTCAATTGTCCCTGAATGTCAGGTATGTCCCTGAGTTTGACTGAAAGTCTAACTGTGTCCTTCTTAACCCCTCCTAAATGTAGTGGCTGTTGAATGAAAGGTGGTGAATTCCACTTACTGACTAATGACAATAAGTAAGAGTTATAAACAACTGCTACTTCAGAATATGTGTATTAAGTCATTTGCTCTGATTCTGTCAATGTGTCAAGTTAATAGCACTACTTTTGTAAAAGTGTCCCTGTTTTTCATGACCTGTCCCTGATTCTGCAGAAATGTGTCCCCGATTGGTGGAGAGTTCTGGTATTGTCACATGTGATGTGTGATAAGGGACTGTCCCATGCAAAGCGGGAAAGGTGTCACTCCTACAGTCTCCCGTCGTGCAATCTGAAAGGTGGTCAACGTGCAGTTGGTATGTGGTAGCATGACTCGGCAGACAGCTGCGTTAACAAACTCAAGTCACATGTCAGTATTGCAGAGTATCAGTTCCCATGTATCAGGCAGATGGGAGCAGATCATATGAGGAACACGCATATAATATGATTACGTCACTGGACAGGCCGCCGAGTCCGTACAGTCGAACAGCTGCCATTGCAAAATGGTTGCACATACCTGATACTGTAGTCATGTAGTCTGATGTAATATGCATCACAAGGGATCGCACATACCCAGCGTGAGTGACAAATGTAAGTGGAAATGTCGGAGAGCGAGTGGCTGTAAGCGTGTTTGTCTACCAGTATGCCAGAAGTGCCCTGTCAAAGAAATGTGGAGTGTAAACGTGTATAAGGTGCTGTGACCAGAGGTCAGCAGTGCTTAATACTGTGCAAACCCATGCAAAACAGCTCCCACCTGCTGGACTGTGTCTTAGCCGGTTTGTATCCAAAGATGTCGGCCTGTCCGCAAACAAAGAACCGCCCTATACATGTGATGGTCGACGTACCCTGCACACATAGCTCATGTGAATTAACAATAGACCATGGCATATGTACAGACAATAGACCACAAACACCATACAGCGCAGACATCCAACAGTATAGCAATGTACAGGCAGATATGTCCGGACCACTGGTGTGTGCATGCCTGGCCGTACTGTGTTTCAGTGTGTGAGCATGCCCAGTATGACTGTTACACAAGTTGTAGACTGACAATACTGTCATGTGTGTGAGCATGCAAAGTATGGTCAACTGTATTGCATGTGTCACATGTTTAGATAGTTAGTACTGTGTTGCTGACCCCTCCATTCTACACAGACAGGTGACATGCTGTGTCTGCAGGGTAGCTAATGGTCATGTGGCATTGACTGTTGCTACATGACTGTATAGAGTGGGGGGACATGAAACCACAGTCCTACACAGCACCGTGGGTGGTGCACATGACTCTCACATGTGTAGGTGTGATGGGGCACAGCCAACAGTTGTACACATCTGCCACTACTGTACTGGTCTGCCGGGTACTCCATGTCAGTGTGTGGACCTACCTAAATTGCTGGTTGGAGGGATACCAGGGTACGTCAGTTCCCAGCATTAATTACCAGTACAGTGGTGTTGGACGTCCTATTACACATCCTACATCAAACAGCCTGGCCTGCTGTCATCTGTGTGTGTCATAGGGGGTTGGGGTCAGTATTTGGGCATATCCATAGGCCATCATATATCATTTGTCTGTATTTGTCCACATCTGTCCAGCTGCATGTAACGTGTGTTTGCTGTACGGATACACATGATGGTCAGCCTATAATATGCAGTGGGTAGGACACCCTGTGTACTACAGGCTACCATTGTGACCCCCGTATGTGTTACAGAGGTCATGGTGCCACTATGGATGCTGCCCTAACATTTGGCCACCACAGTCACTTGTATGCTCACATACATACCAGAGCAATGTGTAAGTACACATTGTAATACAACTGCCACTTGTTAGGTCAATAGACATACCCTGGTTGTGTTACTGACTTGAGGACGGTGCTGGAGTGCTGCCTATGTCGGATGCACACAGTGCACCTCCCATACATGGCCGAGCACAGGTACTGTCATGTTTGGCATCCATTGTACTGTGTGAGGGTCAGAGAGGGGAAATCCCTGGTACCTACTGTGTCAGTGCATATGCCTTGTGTTGCCTCTTTGCCAAGGGCAGGTCATACTGTGCACAGGCTGTCGCCAACTGTGCCCTACTCAGGTAGTTCCTTCACCAAGTCACACTGTGTCTGTGCAGGCCTTGGCAGTGGTGTTGGGCTGTGTGGCCCTGCCCCATACTGTTCCTGCTACAACTGTTAGTGCAGGATAACATTGTGTAGCGTAGCAAATAACATAACAACATGTATGCATGTAGCTTGTGAATACTGCAGAGCCCCAACAGATGTGTCCGGATACCAGAACTGTGAACCGAGCATCCCAAACACATGCACATGTATATGTCTTGCCTGTGCAATCCATTTCAGTATGGTCTGAGTGTTCAGGTGTGTGTGCATTGCTGATGGGTGTTATAAGCCACTACACCAGTGTTTACCTAGCATCCCCCACTAGGAGACTGTAGGGGATGTCCACATAGGCATTGGTGTGCTACAGCTGTGTCAGATGCCATATATTGGACACATCACAGCTTCCAGGGCAGACAGCACACACATTCAATCTCATGCCCTGGCCATTGCATAGGGCCTAGCTGTTGGAGGATATGCCACTGCACTGACTGTAGGCCCTACCCTGCTCCCCGGGTGGTGCTACATGTGCAGGCTATAGCACCCAGTACCCCAGGGTACTCATCCATGTGGTGGAACAGATTCATATTGCTGGTCCACTAATCACATGTGTGGAGGACCTGTAATTTTTCCTCACCTTAAAGCCCCCGTTGTGCATGTGAAGGTAAAACCCGTGGACTGCA
>NC_056745.1:891323102-891391855 GCF_019279795.1 Protopterus annectens
AGCAACCACTCTGGATGTTAGATATCGGTTTAACTTATTTCAAGTTTTTTTTATGTTTTCAGCCTGAGCCCATTTGTGCGCCACTGCCCAATGCTTAAACAGCCGAAATCGGCTAAAAAAATAAGTGTTATTTTTTTGCAACTGTTTTCCATTCCAATGGCCATTACATTTCTGCAAATTGCACTAGTCCTGCGCAGCTTCCTGAATCACAAATTCACCTAATTTGCATGGCTTTCACCTGCAAATGGGGTAATTTGCATACAGGAGCTGTGTCAGTGCAGGAATACTGCAGGAGCGCTCATGCACTTCCCGGGAGCTTATTCCTGGATCGCACGATGGCCATATTGCCTCCAGCAGCTGTTGCACTATTCCTGCACTATGCAGAGCTTGCTGAATCCTGGGGATAGTGTTACTTAAAGTGGCAAATACAGTAAAAATCCGTGCACTGATGTGTTTTTAATCCCCCTTTCTTTCTAGTGATGTTATTAAGGTTGTAAAATGTTCCCCTGCTTATTTCATGTTAAAAAAAATCTTTCAGCTAAAATGTGGCTTGCAGAATGTGTCCACAAGCCTTCTGTGTTTAAAGAATTTCTTTTCAGTCTATTGCCCCACTAAATTACTTCCGAAGAGTTTAGAAAATGTTTTCAACTTGCCTCAAGCTTATGTGCGTGTCTCTGCTTAACTCTGAATCCTTCCTGAACAGTTCCTAAGTCAGAAATGAAGTTCAACATGGCCTTTAACCCCTCAAAAACAGGAAGTTTACAGAACACAGAAAAGGATTGCTAAAATGGACTTTTAAATGCTTTAGCTTTTAAAGTGATATTTCCCAGTCTTCTTCTTCTTCTTTCGGCTGCTCCCATTAGGGGTCACCACAGCAGATCAACTGTTTCCATTTCTTCCTGTCCTCTGCATCTTGCTCTGTCACACCAACCACCTGCATGTCCTCTCTCACCACATCCATAAACCTTATCTTAGGCCTTCCTCTTTTCCTATTACCTGGCAGCTTCATCCTTAGCATGTTTTTCCCAATATACTCTGCATCCCTCCTCAGCACGTCCAAACCAACATAATCTTGCCTCTCTGGCTTTGTCTCCAAACCTTCCAACCTGGGCTGACCCTCTAATATACTTATTCCTAATCCTATCCATCCTCATCACACTCAGTGCAAATCTTAACATCTTCAACTCTGCCACGTCAAGCTCTGACTCCTGCTTTGTTGTCAATGCCACTGTCTCCAACCCATATAACATAGCTGGTCTCACTACTCTCTTGTAGACCTTCCCTTTCACTCTTACTGGTACTCGTCTGTCACAAATCACTCCTGACACTCTTCTCCACCCACTCCATCTTGCCTGTACTCTCTTCTTCACCTCTCTTCCACACTCACCATTACTCTGAACTGTTGATCCCAAGTACTTAAACTCATTCACCTTCACCACCTATACTCCCTGCATCCTCACCATTCCTCTATCCTCCCTCTCATTCACGCACATATATTCTGTCTTAGTCCTGCTGACCTTCATTCCTCTTCTCTATAGAGCATATCTCCACCTCTCCAGGGTCTCCTCCACCTGTTCCCTACTCTCACTACAGATCACAATGTCATCTGCAAACATCATAGTCCACGGGGACTCCTGTCTGATCTCATCTGTATATTTCCCAGTATTAAAGACAAACTGTAATATTGCAATTTAATATAACAGTAATTATTAGATTTCTAAATGGCATATTTTACCTATATACACCTGGAACATTTGTTTAATTATTAAAGGGGTGAACAAGTGAAATGATCCACAAATGGTACATATTTGAAGTAGGACACATAGAGGTGTTCTCATTAAACCTCAAACAAAATACACCAATGTACACTTAA
This sequence comes from Protopterus annectens, assembly GCF_019279795.1. NCBI lineage: Eukaryota > Metazoa > Chordata > Ceratodontiformes > Protopteridae > Protopterus > Protopterus annectens. Next base: position 891,324,976 of record NC_056745.1, read on the forward strand.
TAGTTGAGTGGAAATTTGTGTTAAATGTTCTCAACATTACTACTGAATGTCCTATTCCCTCTCTACCTGGTAGACTGATTTTTTAAATGTAATTCTGAAGTTTTTAATGAGTATTATTCCTAGCTGAAGCATTTGTTCATATTAAATAATGATGTAGTGCCACTTCATTAGTCAGAAGACTGAGATATGTGTTTTATGTAGGCAATAGTGGAATAGCATAAGTTGAAAAATACATACAATTTGATTAAGATAAGTTATATTTCTACATAAAATACATACATTAGCAGTATGCTTTCTTATTCAGTCTTGTTTAATAATGAATATGATTATAAATAGCCAAAATGTATGCAGGCTGTTTTCACAAGCTTCTAGTTTGTGTGAGAGATTAGCTGAGAATCTATATTATTATTAGGCTTTTGTAGCGAATGTGGTGGAAATGTAAGCAATTTACATAGGCAAAATGTTAATAAAAGTACTGATTCATAACTTTTTACAAAGTGCAATAAGTACAGGTAATTTGTTTGATATACAATGTTGTATATATAGGACACAAGTGTTATTCTGGTTAAACTACAGGCACATGTACCTTAAAAAGGCATTATTTATACATATCACAGAGTTTCTTAATTCCTATAAATATTTCAGATATTAAGAATGGTCTGAGCATATCTTCAATGTTGTTGTTGTTGTTTGTCTTTTGGCTTTTTCCCGGTAAGGGGTCGTCACAGTGGAACTCCGGTCCGATAATGACTGGCAGTAGATTTTTATGAAATGCCGAGGTGCCAGCTTGATGCCCAACCTTCAACGAAGGCACGCCCATTTAAGCACGCATGTCTTTCGAATGCTACCCAACCACGGGGAGGACATGCAGACTCCACACAGAAGGCACTCCCAAGCCATGCTGAGAATCGAATGGGAGAACCTCTTGCTGTGAGGTAACAATGCTACCGCAGTATCACCGCGGCATCTGAGCATATTTTCAATAAGATAGTTAATATATAAATAAATGTTATGTATAATTAATGCTAATTATAAATTAATGATTATTTAAATATTTATAGGTCTTATTATATATTAACCGTGTATAGTTTTTGGTTTGTTTTCTAGTAATTTAATAGCTTCTTAAAAAGTGTAAAATATTTATTTTGAAAGTTTCAGTTTATGTACATAGAAGTACTAGCAACAATGTGATTGGTTATGTTATGATGTTGTGAGTAAGTGGCTTGTATGAAGTTTCCATAAAGCCTGGAATACTTTATTCCATGTTGGAGGTTAACAATTCTGAATTTTTCACATTGTCCTTATTGTGTTTGTCTATAACAAGCTGTTCTTTTGTTAGCGTAATGCTTAATGCACTAAAACATTTCATAATAGTTTCTATTCCTATTGTTCCAATAGATGCCAGAATATAAAATATTAAATACAAATGGGTTAAATAACCCTTTAAAGAGGAGTAATTTAAATAAGTATTTGACTCTACATAAACCAGACAACCCATTTAGTGACTAAACATTTAAATAGATTGTTGTTAAAAGATTATTTAGTTTTAATTGGCTCTCAGTTTCATTCTAAAAAAAGAGGTGTTCTTATTTTCTGGAAGAAAACGTCAGGTCTACCAAAAATAGTGGATTTCTATGCTGACAAGAATGATATGCTGGGATTGGTGGAAATAGAAATTCATAAAAAATGTTATACCCATATAAATACCTATTGGATCCATGGGATTGGTTCTAAAACAGTTAAGAAATACTTAGATATTATAACACTATACTCTAAAGGAGACATGTTGACAGCTGGTGATTTTAAATGCGTCCTGTCAGACAAAGACACTACAAATGTTAAAGAACTCAGTCTATCTTCAGTAGCAAAAACATTTAAATCATTATATTAATACAATGTATATGAGAGATATATCAGATTTAAAACTAGATGGTTCTTTAAAATATACTCACTGCTCTTTTCGATTGGGACTCAAACCAATATTGATAAACTATTGGTATCCAATGCATTTTACTCCAAAATAGAGAGGCTACTGATAGTTTCATGTTCCATAGCTGACCACAGTGCTATTACATTTAAATTAACTTTAAGTCCAAACAATTTAATTTCTTGTCAGAGTCCCAGTATATATAACTAAAATAGAAGTCTTTAACAAATGGTTATTAAAATAGATAAATCAATTTATGGAATTTAACAGTAATGGTGAATTCACTGATGTCCTACTATGGGACAAGTTAAAACCTTACTTATATGGTAAAGTAAAGAATTGGTATATTTGTAAAAGAAAGGAAGGGATAAAGAGTTAAATGCTCTCCAAGCTGAAATTGATTAATTAAAATTAAACCTTAAATCCCATAATAAAGCTCCAAGCACACAGTTGAAAAATCTAAATCGGAAATACCTAGAAATCTTATATCATATGATTTCCATTAGTCCAAAAAAAATAAATTACAATTGTATTCAATAAACCCAAGAGCCTTCACAGAATAGCTATTAGATCAAAAACATGAATGAAATAAACCATATCAAGGAGATTGTTTATAAAGAAGAGAATAAGACTATTAAAGCTGTGGATCCGAAAGATATAGTAAAATGTTTTAGCGAATATTATAAAGACATTAATAAAACAAAGTCAAACCTGAGTAAAAGCAACTTATTGGATAGTTTAAAAAAAAACATACATAATAAACAGAAAGAACAGAAAAGCAAGATTTATAAGTCTTTTTCAAGGAATTAAAATACCAAATTAAACATCTTAAAACTAATAAAGCACTAGGTATGGATGGAATAACTCCTGAGCTATATAAACTTTGACCTGATAAAATTTTAAACATTTTATTAAATGCTTTTGAAGAAGTTAAGAGTACATCTAATATTCCCCCATCATGGAGATATTGTCTTATTACATGCATTTCACCATCATTTCATCCATACACCCTGCTCTATGTTCTTCTTATTGACCTATATCACTTTTAAATGTAGAGTACAAGATTTTCATGTCTATATTAGCAAAAATATTATAACAAATGCGCATTGGTTTAGTAAATGAAGATCAGACTGGGTTTATAGTTAATAAGAAAGTTCAGGATAAAATAATAAAACTCTTTTCTTTGATTGATATGACACAAATAAAAGAGTTATGTATAATAAGCAAAGCTATGGATAAAGCTTTTGACTCTGTGAATTGGTCTACCTTATTGAGAGTACTAAATGAATATACCTTTTCCACTGATTTCGTAAAGTTACTTAAAAATCTTGATGATAACTCATTTTCTTTTCTCAAAACATGCTCCTTTCCATCTAGCCCCTTTGATATCTTAAAAGGTACCAAACAATGATGCCCTTTATCCCCTTTGCTATTTTCACTTATTATAGTGCCATTTGCTAACTATATATGATCTAACATAAACATTAAAGGTTTTATAATAAATGAAAAAAATTCTTATAAACTTCAGCTTTTTGCTGATGACATTCTGCTCATTGATGGTAATATTGAACTCTCTTTGGATCATGTAGTTAGCTCTATGGACTATTTTGAAAAGATTTCAGGTCTGAAATTTAATCACAATATAACAAAAACATTGGTTATAAGCAAAGGGATATCCACTAATTTAAACTCTTACAAAAAAGTTGGCTGGGACAATCCAGACAATTTACAGTTAAAATGCTTATGAATTACTATTGAGACTAATAATAAAAGTCAATTTTAGTTAACTACCAAAACCTAATTGATACAATGTCCAAAATTAACAGACAATTGAAATAAATTATTTTTCACATTTGAAGATAGACATACATCGATCAAAATGATAATCTTACCAAAACTCGTATTCTTTAGTCAGTCATTAATTCTTTCCCTTCTAAAAAAGTTCAACCCCCCCAAAAAAAAAACAAACAAAAAACAAAACAAAAAAACTCTATTTTACTAAAGTTCTTATGGTATCCCCAAAAAGCAAGAATATCCTTAGACTGGCACATCAAAAGTTGGGGGGAGGGAATAATTGGTTTCCTCAATATTGACATATTCTAAATCTGCAATTTTTAAAGTAATACTCCAGTGGCTTGACTCTTCTTATGCTTCCTGCTGGAAATCAATACATGAAAATATGCTAATAGAGAATAACAAATCTATAATATAAACTTATACAAATTTGATCATCATTGCTTTTTGTTTGGGTTTTAAAAGACTATAAATTAAAAAACTTATGTTCAACCCTTTCATAAATCATATATTAATATTCAAGAGATTTTTGAATTTGAATTATCTAATCAAAGATCTACTAATAATATTATTTCTTATAGCTTTCACAAATAGATACTTATTCCTGGGGATTTAATAAAATCCATGTAGGCATAGTGTAAAGCCTACACAGAAGGTACAGTGCCCATGTATGCGTTACTCCCTCAGTAGCATGCCATGATTATTAATGAAGGCACATTACTGAGGGAGAGCTGTGTAACACGGTTATTGAATCAGTGTAGGGAGTGTGTAACTGTGTCTGGAGATGGGTAACACACCCTCCTGCACTGTCAAAGTGCCAGATATCAATGTATACATATGTAATAAAAATTTAATTTTTTTTTGTGTGTTTGCACAGTGCAGCATGGTGCACTGCAATGAACATGTGCCAGACATCTAAAAATAGAAACTGGATACAGTTAATCATAAAATTAGTGGTCAAATTTAAGCATAGCTGAGCTGGTTTGCTTGCCTTGCAGCGGTGCTCAGTGGTGCTTAAATGTAGTGGAGAAATATATGTAAAAGTTTAGTTGTAGTCTTTATAGCCATGTAGCCAAATAGAATTACAGCTTTATGTGCAGAAGGTTCAGGGTTCGAGTGCAGGAACAGGTTATTTTGTAAATACACATTAAGAGAATAATATTAAATGAAAAAGTAAAAATATTTCAGAACCATGGGTAAAGTAGAATAAACACTGTTTATTTGCAATAACACCACAGGGCTTTTCACAGTCAAGTGCTGCTTCCTCAGGCTTGTAAAAATAATGTTAAATCCCGATTACATTTTGTATAATTACACAGATAGGTTATTACATTTATTTTGCAAATACACATTTATGAGAAGCACTATTAAACCTTGATAGAATTTTGTATGAATACACAGACAGGTTATTAAGCATTTATGTTGTAATACACAGTGTGAGAAGTATGCAGAAACCATTGATTGAATATAGTATGTATGAACAGATATGTTATGAATTATTTAGGTTGCAAATACACATTACAAAATGTATTTGTAAGTTCTGCTTTGCTGCACTCAGCTAAGCTCCACTAAGCATAGCTAAGCCTTGCCAAGCACTGCTTAAACAAGGAATGTTTTAGCTGTGCTTAGCTGGTTTGCACACCGCTAAGCATTGCTAAGCACTGTCAGTTTAAGGACTGCTAACTAAGCTCAGTGGGTTTGCGAGGTGCTAAGCAATGCAATTTTTAAAAATAGCTCAATGGTGGTAAACAGCAGGAAAACAGGCTTATTTAAGTGCAACAGGTGGGAATACAGCAGAACCAGTTGGAGTTTGAACTTGGCAGGAAATATGGCAGGTGTTGGAGAGGATGCAGACGTTTGGGCACAGTGCTGGGGCATTCTGGAGTCCAGGGTCATGGGTGGAATCTTCATTAAATACCATGATGTCCAGCTGCTGCAGGGCCAGGTCTAGGGATCAGAGTACAAGTCGGACACCTGGGACCAGCTGGTTTGAGATCTCACCAGTGCAATTGGTATCCCCCACACAGGTGAGCAGGTGCATCATCATTATGATATCCTGAAGCATCAGAAGGGGGATCTCTTGGCCATCTGCATCCAATATGTTCGGGATGGGCATGCCCCACAAGTCTGAAAGTACTGTTTGCATTGTTTTACCAATACCTAATCTGAATATGTGATAGACAGGTACGCATAATGGTGTGCTTCTCTCCCTACAGCTGCCGAGGAGAGAGCTTGCAACCTAGAGGTTCATGCAGGGTACCTGGCCAGGTTTCACTGTGAGTGTGGTGAGTACAGATGTATCTTGCAATCTATAGTCATATAAGCAAGAAAGAGTAATGTATTAACTGCTATTAGGTATATAACAGTTTTGATTGTGCTGCAATGAATGTTGTCATAGACCTGGACTGAAATAAGTGAGTAATGCCATGTATAGTTCAACAAAGATGAAAGCATGAAACTTAATAATGTTAAGGAAATAAAGTTTTTACTGCATTAACTCTGGAATTACAGCTGTATTGCAACACCTGCATTATACGAACTGTTCCAACAAAACAGTAAAAAAATGGAACCAAGTGCAGAAAATGAAAGACTCAAAACCAGGAACTATGGCAATTAAGACAACCAATGCAGTTCTGTGGAATCCACTTTATTGAAAATCACAGGAGGTTAAAGCACGCCCAAAATCGATAAAAACATAAATGGTAGTACAATGTCTTGCATTTTCATCTAGAAGTCTTCATCAGATACAGAATAAAAATAAAGTGCCATTCTCCAATTATATACCCCTCCTTAGTCTCAATACCACTGATGAGAGGCACAACTCAATTAAACATTCATTTAAAAGTCCAGAAAAAATGTAAACTCCTAATACTGCTAAAACCCCACTGAAGGAGCAAAAACTAGTGTAAAATCCAGTATAAATCCAATGCTCTTTATTGTAAGTAAGAGCTTTCGCAACCAGCCCTGGTTGCTTCCTCAGACCAAAGATTACAAAAAAAATCATCCCAAACTTTAAAAGCCTTGAATCCTGTGTCAATAACTATGACCAATTAATTAGTTAAATGAGTTAAAAGAACAAGTACATTCAAAATGTAAATACACTCAAAAAGCACAAAATTTCATTCAAGGCAATATATAAAAACAGCATATAATATGATATAAAAGAAACATACAAAGAACATACATAAACATACTATACTATCTAACATACTAATACTACCCTATCTGTAAATCACTAATAAAACAACTCTCTTCCTAATATTCAAAAATACAGTATGTATAAATAAAGAAAAAACATCTACACCAGGATTCACGAAGCCTCCGTGTAAGAGTTATAACTCTTACACGGAGGCTGCAGTTAAACGGAGTGATGTCAGCATGCTCTGCATATTCATGAGAGCATGCTGAATCACACCTAAGTCTAACACGGTCCGTGTAAGACAGTAGGGGGCGTGTCCGTAGGCTGAGCCCTGCAAGCGGACACGCTCCCAGAAGCCTAAAAGTGCCCAAAGTAGACACCTACAACAGAGTCCACGGAAATGTGAATAAACACAACACAACACATGCCCCTACAGACCATAAACATATAAAAGAAATATAAATGAACATGTCATATTTTTTTTAAATTGTAAAGATGTTTAACCGTGAGTGCGCTCGTTTGCGTGCCGTAAGCGCAGCTACAGTTAGCAGTCAATGGGAAAGCATATAAGAACTAAATATGCAAAATAAGCCAGGAAGCAATAAGCGTAGCGGTAGAGATGCCGGCTGCAGAGCAGGCATTCATGGTTCGAGCCCCACAACACAAATTTTTTATTGCAAAATAAGCAGGAAACAAGTCCCTGACACATATGTACACATAAAACCAGAATATATGTAAAATGCAATGAAATATCCCATTTATATTGAATAAATGTGAGCTAAGAAATGAATATAAACTGCCAGATGTGCCCATAGCTGAGCTACAGTACCACAGAGTGAGTGTATGTGCCCGTAGATAAGCATTGGTCCAACTGGTGCAAACTGAGTGCCTGTAGCTGAGCAGTGGTTTACCATGCTAAATATATGTGCTCCTAACTGAGCTGAGCGGAATATGCGTGCCGATAGCCAAATGAGGCTTAAACCAGCTTACCCCATTTGCGCGGAGCTGTGCACCGCGCAAACAAGCTAACCGACGGGCAACGGTGAGCAAGCCGTATCAAAACTGCTTTTACACAGACACACCCCTCAACATGTCTAGACAGTCATGAAAATAAAAAGCAGTGGCCAGGTTCGAACCCAGGATACTATACACCATAGTCAAGGTACAGAACCACTAAGCCATGACAGCAGTACCGAGAAATGCAATAATAGCTCATATATAGGAATGAATACAAACTACAGCATGACAATGCAGGTTTACTGAAGTTGATACAATTCCAAACTGGCCTATCACAGATATGTGCGGGAAAAACGGACTATATAAGCCCCATAGGCGGGAATACACAGCATAAACGATTGTAGAACAGACCTGCAGGCAGAATGTCAAGTGTAGGTGAGGGTAGTCGCTTTCGAGCGCAGAGGTGGGGTGTTGAGGAGTCCAGGTACATGGCCTGGCTCCTAGTCCACAACCATGAGGCCCAACTCATGCAGGGTCAGGTTCTCTGGGGAGCATACAGGGCTGAGGCGTGGGACCAGTTGGCTCATGAACTCACCAGTGCCACAGGAATTCCAAGGACAGGTGAGCAGGTCCGTCACCACCATGCGGACCTGAAGAGACGCAAGCAGGACCAACTGAACCTTTGGATCCAGGAGGCCCGGCAATCACCCAACGCCCCACCGCTGAGTAAGTAACAATTAATTATGTATGTAGAAAGTTAAACTACCTGAAATTATGGAGATGTGTATTCCAATATTACTTCATTTATATTACAGCTGCAGGTGTCCGTTCTGCGAACCGCAGAGCCTATGCCGATAGGCTGGTGCGGTTGCTCCACCAGGCAGGTCAGTAATCCACTACTAGTAACTGTAAAGATATATAAATGTATGACAGTCAGCAAAAGAGTGCAGTGTAGCCAGGAAGGAATTAAATCTGCAAGTAACAGTGTGAAAGTGTATGCAAGTATTGCCTGATTACAACAGTTCCCAGCCTGTAAGTGTAAACTAAACATGACACTGTCCAACATATATTTTTGAGTAAAACTGCCCTGCCTGTAAGAAAATCGTACACAACCTGCAGCAGCATGTAAAGTATAGCTGCAGAAGAGGATGACATCACATGTGTGAAATATATCCCTGTGGAAATACTGAAACATGACAGAAGTGAGACTGCTGGAAAGAACTGTAATAACTGTTGTTAAAACATGTCAATAAAGCCTAGAAGTACCAGTCTGAATAGTAACATGAAAGCAAGTGAGAGAGTGTGAGAAAGTGTCAGGAATACAGCAATACAGTAGTTCTAACCCCTGAATAAACCATACTGCAGTTAGGACAGAATTAAATGCATGTGAGACTCAGAACCAAACAGCAAAATCTGTTCAAAGTGTTGCTGCATGTGGAATGTGTACACCAACATCTGGATATGTTTCTCCCAGTCTGAAATACGCAGATAGGATGATTGTCTGATATACCAAACATCCACACTTGTCCACAAGTATATAAAGCACAGGTAACAGGATGATGTATCTGAACAAAGCTCGATATGAATGTGTATGAACAGCAATAAAATGTAGATTGATGTTGCAGTAACAGTTCCATCTGCAAGGTTAAGTAGTTAACATATAGGACACTGTAGTTAGAACAGTAGTGTGTATATAACTGTAGCTATTAGAAATGTACAGCATATGTATTTGTATTGAAGGTGTTAATATTACTTTTTACCCCACCCTCTAACCACCTATAACCCATTCCACGTGAAAATGGTATGTGCAACCACAATTACCACCCCTGGACGTCTGTCCTGTTGGGTCATATATATTTGCATGTCTGTTGATGCATCCGCCCTGTTCATACATCCACACCTGATGGCCTGTTGCCATCAATCAACCCTGCATGCTGTTGGACTGTGTATTACTGTTCAACTTATGCATGTGTTATGCACGCTGTTCAATGGTGTGAATATCTGGGTGTTTGGTTAATGGGAATACTAATGCATGCTGTTACAACTAATTGTGAATGGTATTAAATGTCACTAACCCAAACTGTCATGACATAATGCAAAACATAGAACGACAGGGAAGGCGGGTTCCAGCGGACCCACCTCTCCCACCTCAGCTGGCGAGTGCACCTGGCACTAGTGCCGAGTCCGGACCCTCTTCCGGTGGCCCTGTGCCACCTGCGGGTGGAAGTGCTGCAGGGGATGGGGCTCGCCCCCCCTCTGCAAGTGTGGCCGGAGGAGATCCACCACTCATCCTCCGTAGCGTCCGGACTGTGGTGCGTAGGGAGATTCGGGACTCTGTCCTCGAGCCCCTACGCCAGCTCGAGGCACGGGTGGTGCAACTAACGGGCATGCCCGTTACCCCGCCTACACAGCCCCCAGCACAGCCCTGTCCTGGGCAGTGAAGGAACAGTGGCAACTGCCTATGGGTGGGGATATCAGTTCCACTGTTGCCATCTGTGGGCTCATGGGCTCTGGATATCCAAACCTCCATCCCCGTCAATTGTGTAACCCCCCCACACGTGTCATATACCGCCCCTGTATGCATCTTGTTTGTCTTGTCTGTTAACCTACCCAACCTACCTCCCCAGCTGTACTGACTACCTTCACCTGACATACCACTCTCACCTGAAAAAAAAAAAAAAAAAGGGCACTCTGTACCCACAAAATAATTACGCCCCATACATAGCTGCCCATTCCGCACACATGTCTACTGGACATGGAACCTATCAATTCCAATTGGCTGTACAACAAGTATTATTGTTGTCCTGACACCTCTCTCAGGGGTGGAAGGTTTCAAATGTCACACCAAATTACATACATATGCACAGCTGTTGCTGCTGAAGAAATGGGCAGCTATGGGCCTTACCTACATCCCTCCTGCACATCCCAAGCTTGTTTCCCTACTGTCTTACCCTCTTTGTTTCCCCTTTTTCACCACTTTCCTGTCTCCCCATTTTCTTTTCTTTCAAGGAAAATAAGCGGTGTGCTAAGAGTAAGCACGTTTAAGTGGTTGTAAGCGGTGTGCGCTTGCTTGGAGCTAACCGCCAGTGCGCATGCATGAGCTCTGCGCAAACCAGCGCTAACCCGGTTACAACTGCTTAAAAGTGCCTTAGGCACTTTGATTGACAGGTCTTGTACTCAGTTCAAATGAAAAATAAAATCCCACTGTGAGTCCCGAACCCAGGACCTTGGCAACTACAGCCTGCATGACTTACCACTAAGCCATGACTCTTATATAAAAACATTGTGCTAAAGTAAATATATCATTTAACAGTAGGAATGAATGTAAAGGGAATATAGATGTGTAGTACACAAAGCATGACATTTAGAATCACAAACAAAACTGGTGGATTTCCATAATAGTAGTGTGTGAACAGAAACAGCCATGCTAGTTGGAAGCTAGTAGGTAATAATGTCACCATAGCACCTTGCAAGACACACACATACTCACAGCAGGATAAGCACTGCCCATACCCCACAACCTCTTACAGGAACACATCGGACCAAGTAATAAAATATGTGGAGCAAAGGCCCAAAACCAGGGACACATTACAAATAAAGTTACAACAAACGCAGACAGTTCAGAAAGTAACAGGGTCTACACCTTGTGGGATGTTTGGAAGGGTATGCAGTCTGGAACTTGAATGTTTGTCACCATATTCTGACTTGAGCCCAGACTGACCTGCCAGATAAAGGTGTGCATGAGATATTGACCAAATTATGAGGCAGAAATGTGGACAGCCTGCAAATATCTGTACACATGACGGGTCCAACACCACCATATTTGAATAGTTAAGAACCTAGACATAGCAACAGTGAATGTCTTACAGGGATGCCCCACAGACCCCATGTAAAATGTACAAACAGTAGGCAGAAAGGTGTAACACATGCAATGGTAACTATGGAGTCCAGAAAGTATTCACCACTCGCATGGCAGAAAAAAGTGTAGTAATACATATGCTCATGCTAACCCACAGTCACAACTGCAGCATACCAGACATTTTAATGGGTGTACCCCACTGATATGTACCATTCCATGAGGCACATAACAGATAAACCTGAAGGTCTCTGGGGCCTGCTTAGCAGCATATTCAAATACCCTAATAGATGTCAAGGCCCACACCATGGCCAGACCACACTGCATGCTGTAACACCCTAGCAGATATAGCAAGCATTCCAAGGTGTGAATGTACATGGAAAATAGGATAGTTACAGCAGCACACTGCAGTCAAGACACCTAGCAGGCATAGAAGTAGTGACTGTAAAGGGCAACTATTGAAAACCTAGCAACAGAGTGCAAGCAAATGTGAAAGGAAAGCACACACACACACACATTAACAATAGTAGTAGTTGTAGTTGTCAGTGTACATACACAGTTAGTACAGGAAACTGGAGAAATGAATGGAGGAATGTTAATCTACAACACACCTGGAAATATGAGAGAGATACCAACCTTTACACTCACAGAACATTGTCCACAGCATAACAGCATGGTCCCTGCCCTTAACATCTGAAAGGGCTATGCCTATCTCACACACCTTTTTATAGCACTGTTCTGAAATCACAGTGAGAACTGCAATCAGTACACAACTGGCTGCATGCAACTAGCAAATGCCGGCTAACAATTGGTGCAGAGGCCATCACATGGGCATATGCAGATACCTACAAAAGTATGCTGTACTCCATGTCCACGCATGCAATACTTTCATTGCACCCTGAGAAGGACGTGAGAGTCAGACAGAGAGAGAGAGAGAGAGAGAGACAGAGAAAACTGCAATTAAGCAGACAGAAACGAATTGTTCAGCAACAGCTACCTGAAAGCTGACAATTGGGAAGTGGAGCAGCAGGACAGAGAACCAGACAGCAGCAGAAGCAGCTGTGACAAACACAGGTAATGTAAAGTAATACTATAAAAGTCTACATACTGTGAACCCTCCATATGTGTCATTGGTCTGTATCCATATGTATATGAAGATGTGTAAAGGGCAGGAGACATACAGCAACTATCAGTGAAGGCTGTACATACATTTGTATGTGAGAGCATCTATGTGCACATATCAATGTTGTTTGATTGTAGGTTGTAGTGCCATGTACAAATTAGGTTACACAGCTATGTATGTTTAGCAGTATGTTAGTGTGTGTATACAGTATAGTAGACAAATATGTTGATATACCTGTCTAACATATGGATATGTATGTATGTCAACATATGTATGTGTATATATATATATATATATATATATATATATATATATATATATATATATGATATGCATATATGTATACATACATAGAGAGAGATGTAGGAATACATAGACAGATGTCGATAGAATATTGTACCAACATATCTATGTAATGCACACATGCAGATATAGATATATGTAAATACATATACATAGACGGACTGATCTGACTACCTACAGGTATGATTGTATATGATGACCTGCAACACAGCCTGTCCCACCCCCTCTGTCACTCACACCCCTCTGTGCCCCCTCCACATCTATGGCAATATATGCACATCAATATATATGTGTATATGTATGACATATATATATATATATATATATATATATATATATATATATATATACATATAGATATATCTATATACATATATATATATATATATATATATATAGAGAGAGAGAGAGAGATGTATATAAAGTCTGAGTGAGGCACATGTGTACAGATGTATTGCAACAGGTGCCTGGTGACAAAGGCATGGAGTGAACACCAGTGTCAAATCTGGAGTATCATACCACATTCCAGATCACCCACACCAGTAACCACCAGATATGTGATTGGCCGCCCACCACTGCATGTGTCAGGGGTGAGCAGGGTCAGAAATGTGTAGAATAGTGGCCCCAATGATAGTCACAGTGGCACACTATCCCTGGAATACCTGCACATGGTATGTGTCCGCAGACATGGTGAGTCAGGTATGGACATGTAGGTCGTTGTACCCCCCACACCACATAATGGATGCCATGGTATGGACCTCACATTACAGCAACAGATATGGAGAAGGACACAGTGACATGGACAACACTGTGACAACGCACTCAAACACATTACCAATGCACAGTGACTGACAACACCACAGAGTACACATATGCTACCCACATAGAGGTTACCACTCGCAGATCTACATATGGAAGTCACACCCATGACAGATGTCCAACAACCATAGTAACACCTCCCACCATCCACAACCTACATGTCTGCTGTTTGTCGTCCGTGCCACTGCAAAAGTGTGCACATGTGGAGGTAAGGGTTCCTACTCACAGAAAAGACACACCCTGCAATAAACCACACAGTGTTAAGAAGCGAGAGTCCCCATGAGTACATGTCACACATACCCCTTGCTGAATGTTAGTCAGATAGGTAATATGCCATATGAGTCACCCTGTGTAACTGTGTGACAGCAGCAGTTACCATCACACCACATGTGTCACAATGGTCAGGGTAGCAGAACAGTACGCTGCTGTAGACACAGGGGCAATAGCATATTGTATAGTATTGTATTGTAATGTAATGTATTGTGTTGTATTGTATTGGTATGGTGAGGTGCCTCCTTCATGGAGTGGAACCACTGCTGCTGTGCACCGGTGTACAGGTACATATCCTGTAGTCAGGCTAGTGTTACATAGCACTCCTATATGTGTGTTTAGCTCCTGTCAGAGGTTATGTAGCATGCCACTGGGGATACCATCAGGTCCCATCCATGTTGTGTATTCTGCTTTCCTGCGGGTGTCTCTCACCTGGACATCTGTGATGACGGGGAGGTTACAGTCAGCTGGGATAACTATGCCTTATTACAGGGGAGAGGGCGGGGTGACACCTGCACTGAACCTGTCCGCCACAATGTTGTCGATATCTGTGGTGTCAGTGAAATATGTGTTGTGTACTACCTATGGGCATAGAGGATGGCTCCTGAACAGGTTGCTAACATAACTGAGGAAGGCCTCCTGGTCATCTGTAGTGTCACTCTTGAATTCCCTCTCAACGTTGCCCATGTAGTCAGTATGATGGGAAATAGATCCTTACCAGTGCTGCTCAGACATGCCCTCCCTTCAGTGAATGATGCTCTGTCTTGCAGTAGCTTCCATCTTCTGTAATACAATCTGTCTATGGCTGGGGTCCACCAGACAGGATGCTGTCCCCTTGTGGAGAGTGTCTTGGTCAGATATGGGATTGCATGATCCATGCATTCTTGGAGATGTCTGTAGAAAGCAATTGTGTAGGGGTCACCATTGTGGGTTGTATCTGCCACTGGCCCAGTGGGCTGTAAGGATACCATATCACTGTTACAAAGTGTAAAGTTTGTATCTGTAATGTTATGCACTATAGTCATCTGTGCTGGTGGTGGAGGTGGGATATGTATATCCAGGGCAATCAGTGTGTGGTCAGCCCACAGTAGTTGCCGATGTAGGCCATACAGTACCTAGATACAAACCCCCAGAGTGAGGAGGTGCTTCTGACCTGAATCGGTGTTCTGACTGCTGGTGTTTGGTAGTATGTCGTATGGCGTCTGCCAGGTACTGTTGCACAGTTGCTGGCCGAGCACTGATACCTGGCCATCTACATGTGTATCCACCAATAGACAGACAGATGCTACATATGTGAGATATGTTGTATCATAACAGTCGAGTAGCATGTGTAGTATGTGTGCCAAAGTCTGCTGACATATATTGCTGATACCAGGTTATTTTCTTTCTCAGGTATGTGGCCCACCCGCGGAACCCCACCTACTCCACAGCTGAGGATGAGGAGATACACCAGAGCCTGGTGCGGGACTATGCAATACTCTTTTCCCGCACCAGCCAGAATCAGCAGGAGAGGGCTGCACTGTGGCAAGACCTTGTCTGTCGGGTAAATGATATAGGCACGCATAATAGGACATATGAGCAGGTACGACATCACTGCAGTGATTTAATCAGACATGTCCGTCAGCGTGCGTCAGATATCCACAGGCAACAGGTCGCCACAGGTGGTGGGGTGGCTACACATCCTCCACTCACCAGACTGGAGGGACTACTCCTGAGTGTAGTGGCTCCAGTCCACCAGCAACAACAACAGCAGCAGACATGCATCATGATGGAGGCTGGAGCCACACAGCAGCAAGACGGTGAACGGGCAGGTAATATGTCATATGTATAGTTGACTGTTGTGTACACTGGTAGTTAATGCATGTGTGAGGTGTGTCCTTGGTTCGTAGCTGTCACCATAGTATTTAATGTGCAAGTGTGATATCCTCAATATTAGCTGCCGACCTGTGAAAGGCAACTGTTGTACTCCTGACCTGTATCATACTCAGTAACAATGGCACAGTTGTGCCCACTGACATTAGTTTCTTCATGTCTGCAGGACCCTCTGGTATAACTGCAATGCAGCCTATCCATGCTGGTGAGTGTGTATTAACAATTCTTGTAATAGTGTTGATAGTAATAGTACTATTTGGCTCACTTAGTAGTGCTCTTTGTGTGCATGTAGGTGTGTCTATGTCTGTGTGTTGATATCACGCATACTGTGTACTGTACAATTGTGTGAAACTGTGTGCTTGTGTGCATGTGTGCATGTGTGCATGTGTGCACGTGTGCATGTGTGCATGTGTGCATGTGTGCATGTGTGCATGTGTGTGTGCATGTGTGCATGTGTGCATGTGTGCGCCTGTGCATGTGTGCATGTGTGCATGTGTGCACCTGTGCATGTGTGCATGTGTGCACGTGCGCATGTGTGCATGTGTGCATGTGCGCATGTGTGCATGTGTGCATGTGTGCATGCGATGCATGTGCATGTGCATGTGTGCACCTGTGCATGTGTGCATCGCTGATAATGTGTAGACATTGTAAACTGTGTTTCCTGTTTCCTTCCCACAGGTTCTGTTGCTGCTCTGGTGTCATGTAGCAGGGAACCTGAGTCAGGTGCCGTGGGTACTGATAATGATGACATTGGTGGATTGGCACAGGAAGGTATGCCAGGGTCCGCCATTGGTGAGCCAATTGACAGTACACAGCTGTCGACCCCATCAATGCACACAGTTATCCTGCCAATACACCCCTTGTCACCACTGTCCCTAGGTGATGGACAGCATACAGTGGGCATTGACCAGGGTAATGTGGTATATGTGGCACATGCTTCCCCACACAGCAGCCATGGGCATGGCCCAGAGATGGTACCACACAGACAGATGTCCAGGGGTTCTCGTGGGAGCATCCATGGGCGTACTGCCCCTGTCAGACGTGCCCACAGAGGTCTTACAACCTCGGCTATGTTTCGGACTGTCATGCAGGCACAGTCACGTATGGAACGGTACACCAGACAGGGTCTGAGGGAGCTGGCAGCATGTCGCACAGCCATGACTGACAGTATGCGTGACATTGCGGCTGCCATCCGTGATTTCACCGATGTCGTAGACAGACGTTGTGGGGACATATTAGACCGGTTCCACAACTACATGTCCATGAGCCAGGGTGATGGTGGGCAGTTGAGGCGTCGACTTGGCCGTATGCCAGCAACAGCAGCAGCTGGCAGTCGGCGGACGACAACAGGGCGCGAGCCCCGTAGTGCCAGCAGCAGCCCCAGCAATGCTGGGTCTGTGCTGTCATCAGACCGCCCCAGGAGACCACGTGCACGTGGCTCTGGCCAGGCCCGACAGGGATCTGTGTCCAGTCAACGAACACCTGCTTCTGATGACAGTACCCAGTCTGGGTTGTGTCCGGATATGGTCCATAGCACCCCTGCAAGGCATAGGTACCGTGTCCGTGGCCAGAGACACTGATCTGTATGACCTGGCAGGTACAGTCTGTGGCTGTCCACAAACACCAGTATATGGCAGCCATGAGGTGGAACTGTGTGCATCCATACACACATGCAAATTGACAACACCTAGGGCTACTGCATACACGCACACACTGCATCAACATTGCCCCACCTTCTACTGCTGTCCCTCACCAACACACATACACATACATGTCAATTGGTGGTATGGGTGGCTGACTCAGGCATACCAAGTTCACACCCTGTGCATATGATGAAACTGTGCCACCTCCTGCAATCTGTAACAACTGTGCAGGTACAGGTTAACATGTTGCTGATGCACAGGGTGACCACATAGATGTGTAGTAATAGTATCATGTTGTTAACAGTACTGTGTGCTGAATTAATTGTGGGTATATCACAGCATGCCTGATGCAGTAGTTGTGTGATTGTCATGTCCTGTTGTCTACACCCATGGTAAGTACCATAGTGTATCATCTGCACATGTTGGCATACTGGTGGTAATGATGTCAACAGAAGGCTACATACATAGGTAGCACAGGGGATAGGGTAATGAATGTAGTAATACACAATGATGGACATGTAAATTGCAAGTGGCATGTTGCCCACACTAGACTCTGCAATGCAGATGTTTGAGGATGTTGATATGTCTGCAGAACTACACAACTGGTACAGGACACACAGGAGCACCCTAGCACTGCATGCACACATCTCATACCATGCTAGACAGCCACAACACACATAACTAACTGTCACAGGAGGGAGAGTCCCCATATATGTCAGGGATACTGTGGTGGCAGGCCAGGGAGCATACATCCTACTAAGTATGGAACCACTGAGAGAGGGCTCAGTGTCTGTTATTTGACATGTGTATTACTGCAGGTATGGGCACATGGGTTTCTATCCAGTTATTGTACATCCTGACAGTACATGCATGTTCCATACACTTGTGTGCACTGAGACTGGACCCTAGCCATCTGACCTGTGTATTTCCATGTACATGTGCATAGTACCTGCATATTTGCAGTGTTACCTTATGGAACTAGTACAGCTTGTTTGTTGTACAATGGACTACATGGAGCCCTGTTCACTGTATCTTTGTTTGCATGCATGTTTGCTTGCAATTACCCTGGAATACCGATCACACCTGCAATGCATAGTTATAGAGCTTCTGTGGACTCCTAGTGCCATCTGCATAGCCTACTATATGTATGGCCATGTCCCACTTGACAGGTTCCCACTGTTTGACCTGTTCACATGTACATTGCCTGTGACACAGTGCATATGACCTGCCTGGCATGTGTCCACGTGAGCAGTCATATATGCTACTGCTAAGTAATCACAGGCACTACACCTTCACACATTCATCTTCTATTGAACTACCTGCTTTGCTAGGGACAGCCTGCACCTGTCACCCCTGGCCTATCAGATATTGGCAAAGGCTCTTCCTACCCCCATAGTGCCTATGTTAGGCAGGGCTCAAATGACAAACCCACCTTCATAGGTATCACAAGGGATACGACACTAAGAGCAATGCTACCCAACGCCAGATGTCTAAACCTCCAGATGCATGTACCCAAAACACTCCTTGGCATGGAAAACATCGATATCTGTGCAGTAACAGATGCCTGGTTCAGGGCTACTGAGAGCACACCAGCACTACGGGTGTAACCCGGTTGATTTCTTTGATACAGTCACCGAGGCCATTGCCGAGGGAAGGTGGTTCACACAGCCTACCTGGACCTTGCAAACGCCTTAGCAACAATACCCCACTTGGGCATTCTAGGAAGCTCACCAGCTTAAATATAAGCCCCTATGTCACTAGATGGATTGCACAGTGGCTCAAGAACAGAACCCACATGGTTAGCATTGCTGGAGCCATGCCAGACCCCATAACAGTTACAGGTTGTGTCCCAGAAGGCTCAGTCCTGGGACCCTCTTGTTTGGTACATATTTATTGGAGGTACAGGCCAGCACGGATGAACTGTGGCTGTCCAAATATGCAGATGACTGCAAACTGGACACCATAATCGACTCCCCAGCTGACACAAGCATCTTCCAAAGGGGCATCATAGCAACAGACAACTTGTGCCAGAGCCATGGCCGTCTGCTGAACAGTGTGTAGAAGGGGAATGTGCATCCTGTAGTCTGTTCACCTAGTTGCCAAAAGGGACATTGTCCTCACACACACTAACCCCCTCAGCCAAAAACACACACTTGCCAATTGCAGGATTCAAATCCCTATCTGACTGCTATGACACGTGAGACGGACGCATTAGCAGAGCACGCTATTTGCATTACTGAGGGTTTTCTCTTCCCCTGCAATACTTATAGAGTGCTGACATCATCAGTGTTTAGAAAAGGGAATGGGCATCCTGTAGTCTGTTCACCTAGTTGCCAAAAGGGACATTTCCCTCACACACTAACCCCCCTCAGACAAACACACACACTTGCCATTCACAGGATTCAAACCCCTATCTAACTATGTTATGACACTTGAGACGGACGCATTAGCCGAGCGGGCTATTCGTATTACTGGGAGGTTTCCTTTCTCCTGCTATACTTATAGGGTGCTGACATCATCGGTGTTTGGAAAGGGAATGTGCATCCTGTAGTGTCTTATCCTATTTGCCAAAAGGGACATTTCCCTCACACACTAACCCCCCTCAGACAAACACACTTGCCATTCACAGGATTCAAACCCCTACCTAACTATGTTATGACACTTGAGACGGATGCATTAGCAGAGCGCGCTATTAGCATTACTGGGAGTTTCTTTTCTCCTGCTATACTTATAGGGTGCTGACATCATCGGTGTTTGGAAAGGAAATGTGCATCCTGTAGTGTCTTATCCTATTTGCCAAAAGGGACATTACCCTCACACACACTAACCCCCCTCAGACAAACACACACACTTGCCATTCACAGGATTCAAACCCCTACCTAACTATGTTATGACACTTGGACGGACGCATTAGCTGAGCGTGCTATTCGCATTACTGGAAGGTTCCTTTTCTCCTGCTATACTTATAGGGTGCTGACATCATCGGTGTTTAGAAAGGGAATGTGCATCCTGTAGTGTCTTATCCTATTTGCCAAAAGGGACATTTCCCTCACACACTAACCCCCCTCAGACAAACACACACACTTGCTATTCACAGGATTCAAACCCCTACCTAACTATGTTATGACACTTGAGATGGACGCATTAGCAGTGCGCGCTATTCGCATTACAGGGAGGTTTGTTTTCTCCTGCTATACTTATAGGGTGCTGACATCATTGGTGTTTAGAAAGGGAATGTGCATCCTGTAGTGTCTTTTCCTATTTGCCAAAAGGGACATTTTCCTCACACAGACTTACACACACACCAACCCCACTCACACACACACACACTGAGCACTTGCAGGATTTGAAACCCCTACCTAACTATGTAATGACACTTGAGACAGATGCATTAGCAGAGCGCGCTATTCGGATTACTGAGAAGTTTCTTTTCTCCTGCTGTACTTATAGGGTGCTGACATCATCTGTGTTTGGAAAGGGGAATGTGCATCCTGTGGGGAGGCAGACACCAAGCACACTATGGCTAAGCTGTCATTCCCTAGGGCAAACAGCCTAGTGTTGACCTCTACACCATTATGTTTAATTGTCAAATGCACATTATTTGTTGCTGATAGACTGTTTGCATATCTTTATTGCCATAGCATTCCCTGTTGGTATGAACAACTTCTGCATCTGTGGAAAATGTTTGCATATGGGAGGGATCCACTATATCACGTATGTCTCTGTAGTCATTTAACTGTGTGCACTGGGCAGACTGCTGTAATGTGGTTGGTTCCTGGCATAACACATAACAATACCAGATATGTGTGTCCAACTGCTAAACCCAGATTTGGACTAAGTGTGTGAGCATGCCCAGTTCAGCCTTCCCATGGCATGTTGCCAAAGTGTGTGAGCATGCCCAGTGTGAGCATTCCATATGTTGGACTCTGCAGCCCACCACATTTGTGGATGTGTGTGAACTTCACAAACTATCACCCGTGTATGGTTGTGGGTTGTGTGTCATGTTGTGTAGTTACTGTACAACTGCTTTGTGTGTGAACACAACAGGATTATACTGTGCGTGCAGTGTTTGCATGGGATACTTTGCATACAGTTGTCAACATCCTTTCACACTGACCTAACACTGTAGTACTGTATAGTGTACTGGTAGTACTTTGACTGTGGTGGACAGTATCCTGGGCTTTACTGCTATCACTGCTTTACATTTCGATAGTGGGCACAACAGCCTGGTTAGGGCCAGTTGTGTACATCTGACCGTGTTGCATTCTGTTCAGATATGAACTACTTACACCAGGCTTGTCCAACATTGTTAGTGTATTCCACAACATAGGTGTACAATTGCAAACACTAGCGATGTGCCCTAGTCCATGTCTAATGCAAGTTGGAGAGTGTGTTTGTCCTTCGACACACATTGTAAGAGGAGTTTGCCATGACATATGTCATGGTTAGTATACTGTGCCTCTGTCTACCTGTGACATGACAGTGATACCCAGGATAAACCTACCATCTCCCGTCCACTCATCAGGATTCCTATTGAGGAAGATTGATAAGTGACTCTATGGGTAGCCTGTGCTGAGGGTTCACTCATGGGTGGGAGTGGCTTCTGTGTTATGGATCACACAGTACAGCTTGTCCTATGTAAGTCAGTGCTGGGGTTCAGGTCTGTCATGTGCATAGCTCACTGCCATTCAGATTGTACTAGGTGCAGCATGTTTATTGATGCCAGCAACACAGGCAACACATGGCATCTGTGTAGGCTGTTTGATACTCCTGATGAGGTACTGTTGGGGACTTTACAGTTGATGGAGGTGTCTGCTGAGGTACATCCCACAGGGGCTATTGTAGTCGATTGTACCACTGATGCAGGATGACTGCAGAGCCACAATGACCTCACCTTATGTAGATCTGACAGCCTTCATGATTAGGTGGGTATATGGTATGTTTCTGTAAACACTACAGCACATGTTTGTCCAATGCAGGATATCTATCACCCTGTGTCCCCAGGTCTCTCATTACATGTTAACTACATAATGGGTTAACACCTATGTGGTAATTGGTGGGCACTTACTGTATATCCACGGGGTTGACTATACACGTTTCTGCACTTAGCTTGCTGACATAGCTATGGCACCAGTTGTCTGTTTCTATGTGGCCCTTTTGTGGGATGCATGTGTCAGCTGGTGGATCATATGTGGTGAGCAGTTTGTAGTCCTCTGCAAACATGTTAGGACACAGTCCTTCCATGTTTGCCTGTACCTATGGGACATATATACCAGACGAGGGAGATACCAGGACAAAGCCTTGTGGGATGCCAGTTATATCTGGTTTGTAGTCTGACATGGCTGAAGCATGTCTGACCATGTCTGTTCTATCCTTGGTCTGGTTTGCAACCCCTCTACTGACATGTGGGTTTATATTTACGCTGGTGAGCCTATCTATACTGAACATGTAGGGTATTGTATAGAAGCCTTTGCAAGGTCCAGATACACTGTGTGGAGCACATTGCCCTCATCAATGACCTTAATGACTGTTTCAATTGAGTCAAACATGGTTAGGGGCAGGATCTGCACTTGAGAAGGCCACACTGGGTTGGGTCTGGTGTCAGTAGGTCCCCAACATCCTTATGTCTGTGGTACATGCTGATCCTTTCCATAGCTGTACAATCTGGGCTTCTCAGGATTCTGGGGTAGTACTGTTCAGTATCCATTCAGGCAACACCTTTGTTGAGATGGACCACTGTTGTTGTACACTGCTCTTTGGGTACATATTCTGTGGTAAGGCTGACATTGAGCAGTAGTGTGGTTTGGCATTCCATTCATCTTAGACTCCATGTTGCACTAAGCCCAGGACACCATCTCATACCATTGCTGCTGTGTGTTTTGCTTTGGAGATGTTGTCTGTTACCTCAGCATCTGCAATGTCAGGGGGCTAGCAGTCTGCTGGGATAGATATTCTGCATTCGTGGGGGTGGGGGGTTTGCACTGCACCTGTCAGGATGTATGTTGGCAATATGTGTGTGTGTTTGTGGTATTTGTGTGATTCAGGGCATATCTGTGAATTCCCAACATGGCTCCTACCATCAGTTGTGTAAGCCTTGGGATTATCCTTAGTGTCCTGTACAATTTGTATCTACATAGGTTCATAGGTTCATACTAGGCTATCCACCCTGGGCATTTGTTAGCCTAGCCAGAGTGTGTGTGGCTTTTGAGACCCCTTGCTATGTGGATATTATGGCCATTTATGATTTGTTTGCTGTGCCTCTGTCTGGACATGACACAGTGAAGACCCCCACTGTAACTCTACAATCATCCATCCACTTGGCAAGATTCCTGTTGAACAGTGTCAGTGAGGGGCTCTGCCTAACATGGAGTGGGATTCTGGTCCAGGGTGTGGGGTGCCTCTGGATTATGTATCTGTCCCACCGGCACATCCTATTTCATTATTTGTTGAGGTTGACATCTCTCACTCTCGCAGCTCCAATGGATATGTGTTGTCTGTGGTGGAGCATGTCCATTACTCCTGTGTTGGGCATGGCCTCCTACAACAGGCATGCAATGCCTCTGTGTGGGCAGTCTGTGACTGGAGTCAGCTGGGGTGTCTACAGCCAGGCAGCATATGACATATATGTGAGACACTTTATCCTCTTGGTGAGGTACCTTTGAGGTCTTTCTAACTGCTGCAGGTGTCAGGTAAGGTAGATCCCATATGAGGCATTGTACTGGATTATGGGTGTGATTGGGGAAAAGTATAGGGGCACAGTGACCTCTGTTGCCGTAGATGTGACTCCTTTCCTGATACGGTGTCACATGTAGACAGTCTTCCTAGCCACATTGGCAATGTGGGTGTCACATAACAGGTTACTGTCCACTTGTGTCCCTAGGTCCCTGGTTACTCCTTCCATACATAATGGTTTACCACCTATGTGGTAATTCGTGGTACCTTGTTTGGTATTTGGTGGGACATTCATACTGTCCAGTGTCTTCAGGACGGTTGGGGGGGGGTTATTGTGTGTGAGAGTGCGGTCTGTAGCATGCTACAGACTGCACAGCAGTCTTGCCTACAGTTAGTTGCACATGGGTGAACTCCACTGCCTTGTGCATTGTCAGTTACCTGGACGTATGGGTGTCTGTGCTGCCTATGGATACTCACCTCCTTTTATGTTGTGTTCCAGGTTTTGGGGCCATGACACATGGTACGTGGTATAACCTGGTAGTGCTGGTGTGCTGTCAGGAGCCTTGCAGCAGGTTTCCGTCACTGCACAGACATCGATGTTCTCCATTCTGGGGATGGCCTCGGGAGCATGCATATTGGGGTGTACACATCTGGCATTGGTCAGCATTTCCCTTATGTTTCTTCCCACTTATGTTTTCTCGGGTGGTGGGTCAGTCTTTTCAGCCTTGCCTACAAAAGGCTGTATGGAGGTGGCAAAGGCCTTATCCAATATTCAGACGCCCAGGGGTAACAGGTGCAGGCCATCCCACGGGCAGCTGCATGGCTTGTCAAGCATGACATCCCAAGCAGACAGACATTGGATCCCCTTAGAATGACACCAGTAAGTGTGCTACTTGCTATGACTGATCATTCCGTGTTTGTACTGTGGCATTATTCTTGGTAAGGGTAGGTTGCTGCAACGGTGAGTGTCATACCGGCCTGGACTACATAATCGGATAGCTCATCTGTGTCTCTTTACATGTAGTCTAGGGCAGTACATCTCAGGTCATTCACACCAGCATGGAATATGACTGCATCATATTTCTATTTGCTTTGGAGTGACCTACATATTTCTGTTATGTGGCATATTGTGGCAGCCTACAGGCAGCTTACTGTACCCTTTCCCTTGTTCAGTCTGGTGTGCGGGACAGCAGTGTGTCTGACTATGGAGTCACCTATTACAACTGTATCAGGCATGCTGTTTCTCCTTCTGGCCTGTGACTGTTTGGCACACCAGCTTTGTGTGCTATGTGTTGCATGTGCTATGTTTGGAGGCTGTTTCATTGGGTGTATGCTTTAGTGGCCTCTGTTGGTGTGCTGTGTTTGTGATTTCTGCCTCCGGGAATGTATTTCTGTGTTTATGTGTTTGGTTTGCAGTTGTGATAGGTCTATGTGGGTATGTGTTTGTGGTGTGTGTGGTTACCTTCTCCTACTGACTTGTTTTGGGTGTGCTGAGTTGAGGGAGCTCTGCCTCCGGTTTGGATGGATGGTTGCATCTCTCACATATATTTGTATTTCTTGGGTGGAGTTGGGGGTTGTCTGTGTACTTGGGGCAGGTGTAACATTCCCTCAGGATTCACAGATTCCACTTGTTGTGGCTGGCCTTAGTGGATTGCATGTGTGGACAGATTTTATTGCCATACTACTGATCAGTAATTACTTCATTGTTCATGTTTGCTCTATCATGTAGTAGCTTCCTCATTCTCTTGCATGTTTTGGTTATGGCTGGTGTCTACCATGCCAGATGTAGGCACTGTGTCTTGTTTTAATTTGGGACTGCATAATCCAAGCATTCCTGGCAGTGTTCATGGAATGGCTGTATTACAGGTTCTGAGGTGTGGCCCATATTTTGCACCTGCAGGACCTTTAATGGATTCCACATCAGTTTGGAGGTGTGCAAATATTGCTTAGCACATGTTTTCCACTGTGGTTTTCGGCCAGGGACTGTGGTCAGGATTTGTATATCCAGTGTGATTACTATATGGTCTGGTTTTACCAGTGAGCAATACACTTCTCATCTTGACATCCCGTACCCATGTTGCTGATTATCACATCCAGTATGCTTACCCTCTTGTGGGGTGGTACATTGTTCCTGGGCCTTTTGGTTTGTGGATTCGATGAACTTTTGTCCTACACTGTTGCAGCTGGTATAATGCTCCCAGTCTATGTGTCTGGGTATTTGCAGTCGCCCAACATAATGTGGTTTGGAGGACTTGATATATTCATGTATTCCAGCATGGGCCGGATGCAGTTCCTGGTGTTGGGCCAGTAGTCTGTAGCAGGCTATAAACTGGGGGGCAGTTTTAGCCACTGTTACTTGAGCATGGCTAGTCCATGCTGCTTTTTGTGGTGGTACCAATATGGGGGGGTGGTTATCCTTGACAATTCTTGCTAGTCACCCTCCTTTTGTAGCTTGTTCCAAGTTTTGAGGATGTACAGCACAGTATGAGGTGTAACCTGGTAGTGTTAGGGTGCTGTTGTGAGCCTTGCCTCAGATTTCTGTTACAGCACAGTTATCAACATTCTCCATACTGGGTGGGCTTAGACTGCATGCATCTTGCTGTTTGAACTTATCCCTTATCTTATTCTTATCCCTTCTGGTACCTATGGAGATAGGTTTGTGTTTTGAGCCTTACCTATTCAGGGCACACTGCGTGACAACAGCCTTAGCCAGTATCCATACGGCCTGCACTGATAGGTGCACGCCAGTCCTAGCAGGTGGTGCATCATGTCATGCTCAGCATGTCATCCCAGACTGGCACACATTGGGTCCCCTTTGCCTAACTGCAATACTTCAGTCAATTGTTGCACTTCATCATCTCGTTGTCATGTTGTGGCATGCTGCTTGTTGAGGGTAGGATGTTAGTCGGGGTCCTCAGGTGTGCATATGGTACTTGGTGTTACATTACTTAACATATAGCATTCATGCCTCAGGTGGTGCTGCAGGGCTGCCTCTGTCGGATGCACATATTACACTTCCCTGTACATGTTTGTGAGCAGGTTGTGTCACGTTAGGCATCCCTGTTACTATATGAGTGAGTCAGAGGGGTATCATTCCCAAGGTTCCTACTGAGCCAATGTATGTGCTATCGTTGCCTCTTTGCCAAGGCCAGGGCATACTGGGCACGCCTCCTTCTGCCTACTGGGGCAGGCTCAGGTTGTTCCTCCTCCGAGTCACGCTGTGCCTGTGGTGGCCTTGGCGATGGTGGGGGGCTGTTTGGCCCAGCCCTATGCTGGTCCTGCTGCAGCTGTTTTCGCAAGATCATATTATGTAGCATAGCACATACCATGACAATTTGGGTACATGTAGTTGGTGTGTACTGCAAGGCTCCACCAGATGTGTCCAGACACCGGAACCGTGACTTGAGCAGCCCAAACACACGCTCTATTACATTACGTGTTTGTGCGTGTGCCTCATTATGGCGTTCCTGTTCAGGTGTGTGTGCGTTTCTGATGGGTGTCATCAGCCACGGCTCCAGTGCATATCCTGCATCCCCCACTAGGTGGTCCCCATTGGCAAATGTCTGGTACAGCTGCGTCAAATGCCAGATGTGGGAATCGTGGTAGCTCCCAGGACAGCCAGCACACACATTCATTATTATGCCCTGGGCATCACACACGACCTGGCAGTTGATGGGGGCAGCCCTTGCGGTTGATGTATGCCCTACCCCGCTCACCGGCAGGTGCTTTGATGCGTATGTGCGTGCAGTCTATTGCACCCACTACCTCAGGGTATTCCGCTATTTGCTGGAAGAGACGCATGTTGCTGGCCAATACCTCACGGGCATTGTGGAAGTATACATGATCACCGACATGTGCTGACATGGCATCCAGGAACTGGTGCAGTACCCTGGAAGCTGATGCCTGTGATATCCCCATCATATCGCCAGTTGGTCTCTGGAAGGTACCTGTTGCTAGTATTCTTAGGCCAACACATACCTTGGTTTCCACTGGGATGGGTTCCCCTCTGTTGGTTCTGTGTGTGAGACGTGGCCTGCACTGCTCCACTATTTGCTGCAGGAGGTCTCTGTCCACTCTATAGCGCTCTATTATCTCCAGCTCATGTAACCCATGGTAGGTGACCCTGGGCCTGTACACTCTTCTCCGTCTCCTCACTGCGGGTTGTCTGGCACCATCTGCATTGTCACCACCCTCAACAAGTCGCCTATGTCTCATTATGACAGCTATGGCAGCCCCTAACATTTCTGCTCTGAGTTCAGCTTTTTCAGTTTTCACTTCTGATAACTTAACTCCTGTCTTGCAGTGTCTCTTGAGAGAAACATTCTGCACTGCTGTTTGCAGAGTTTTAAGTGCTGGGCCGGCCTAGTGCTCTGCCTGTGTAATTGCCTGCATCTAATTGTTTTCACCTGCTAGATCCAGCAGTATTCCCTGCTAACTTCCTACTACATCTGTTGCTTCCTTTTTCCTTTCTGTTTCCTCAGGGTGGAGCCGTGTGCAAACCAGCAGAAACACGCTCACAGTGGCTTACACGCGAGCACACATACTTACACAGTTTAGAATCTGCTTATTCGGATTAAAACACGTGCACGCCCGCGCAAACGGTGTTAAACATCTCCCAACATGCTCCCACATACTCAGTCTGCCTTACACGCGCGCACACTGCCTTACTCGTGCTTCATGGTGCTCACACGTGCGCATACACGTCCAGCAGGAAACTTTGGTGTAGGCAACAGTGTACACCTTCTATTTCTTGACTTTCTCATGTTTACTTAGTGGCACACCTCTTTCCTTGATATCTGTCTGACATCTGTCATGTAACTCTACCCTCCAATGAACTCCATCTCTTTCTACCATTCCCCCCTGTGATGTCACCTATCTCCTACTCTGTTCCTCCCCCGTATGTAACTCTTACACTACTCAGAATGTGCTCATTTTCTATGTGACAGTGGAATTCAGTATCCTTACACTCATTTGCATCAGATTGCCTACTAATGCTTAGTTACATCTCTTAGACTCAGCTTCCCCTTAGCAACCACTACACGGTGGCCATGTTGGTTTTCCTCTGCTGGTCCCTCCATTGACATTCCATGTATTGCATAAAACCTACATTTGTAGGTTTAAAACCTTTGGTTATGTTCTATGCAGCGCAGCCCGTTTATGCTGGGCTGCACTGGTTTACACATCGGCAATTGCCGAAAAATAAAATTATATTTTCCATATATTTGCATGGGCTTACCTTGCCAATGGCCACATATTTGGCCATTGGCATGCTGCCTATAACATATGCACCCTTTATTTGGAGCTGACATGGCTCCATTGCGTGTTGCAGAAACGTGCTCAGTTGTCAACTGAGTACATTTCTGCAGCTAAAACGTCTCTTACACGGGCTGTTCTTGGCTTCCTGGATCGCTAATCAGCCTCATTTGCATGCTATTCGGCTGCAAGTGAGGTGATTAGCTTATCCACGCCCACTCCGTGTAAGAGCCGTTTTAGCTTGACTCTTACACGGACTTTGGGCTGTTCCTGGATCGCGAAGGCTGCATGGAGTCTTACACTACTCTTAGACTCCGTGCAAGCCTTCGTGAATCCGGCCCCTAATGTATATTATATTATATTATATTATATTATATTATATTATATTATATTATAATATATCATATGTTGTCTAAACATAGTCTAACAATAAAAATGCTGGTATAACCCTATCTATAAATCACAAAATTAAATAGCTTTCTTCCTAATCTTTCTACCTTTCAACATGGGTTTCAGAGATACATAATATTTCAGCCCAGATAGCTTATGGGCCTTTAACATAAAAATCCATCTCAACTCCCTTTGTTCAGTTCTATTATTTAAATCTCCCATATATAGGTCCCTCCGATAATAAATCATTCAAAGTGATATTAAAATGTTTATAGGCTACATATATCTTGTTAATGGAAACCATGACATATTTATTAATGTCATCAAGTAATTCCATCATTTTTTGCCTCATAATCCACCTTCTTCATTAATACTGTCCCTCCCCCTTTGTCGGGTTTCATTACCCATACCAATTTATTTTTCCTAAGTTCTTCCATCACTTTCCTTTCATTGACAGACAAGTTTGGAAAAATTCTATTACTCGAAACACCTTTTCTTAATTCATTTTCAACAAATCCTTCAAAGTTTTTGAACTGGGTGTGTAAAGGTGGGCTGTAAGTGCTTTTTCTTTTTACTTCACAGGTTTCTATACCATTACTGTTGCTACCATAAATCAATTCAATGTTCTTCTTTCTTAAAAACAGTTTCAAATCAATTATAGGTTTACTAATATCACACTTTTTCCTGGGAATAAAATTAGGGTCTATATTAGATCAGCAAACGCTTAAAAAATTGAATGCTGAATGATCGAACTTATGTAAGCGAAAGCTTACAATCTCGAACTGTCAGAACAGCGATTTTTTTCCTAGGGAAAAAAAATCGCTGATCCAAAACACATGCACACAACACAAGCACACCAAACAAACAGCAATCCACACACATACACCTAAAATCTGACACCTAACCCTACACTAAATTATACACACACCACTAACTATCCACTTAACTTAACCCAAACCCTAACCCTAAGGTCCAACACTATCGCACACTCACCTCACCCACTCCCTAACCCTTACTCACCTAACCTACCCGAACCCTCATGTCCACACAATCGCACACATACCTAACCTGCACCCTAACCCTAATTCAACTAACCTGCCCTAACACTCACATCCACACAATCGCACACTTACCTGAACCCAACCAGTAACTTTCCACCACAGCACTGAAAATACCAAAGCAACAGAAATGGACAACTGAATTCTTTCCATAGGAAAAAAATCGGGTTTCTGTTGCTTCTAATTTTAATCTTTCGCTTACATAAGTTCGATCAACTAGCGTTCGCTTTTTTAAGCATTCATTGATCTAATATAGACCCTAAAATTAAACCCTTTGGTTAACAAACCAAAATGCACCTCATTCACCTCAATATCACTATAACTGAATGTATTGCATCCTTCATATGTCATTCTAAATCCCTCCTTTAAAATCCTTTTGTCCTTTTGCTTATTTTCACTTAATACTTCCCTGGGTTCTTCCCCCTCCATTGATCGTAATTATAACTCTGAGGATATTTGTTCCTCAGCCTCTCTGATCTGTGGAGGGTGTGAAATTCTAAAGGGTCTTGATAGTTAAACCTAGGTTCAGTATCTTCATAATCATTTGGTTCATCATAGTTGTCCCTAGTGAACCTGCCATCATCATCATTTTTTCTACAACTATCCTCCCTCCTTTGGTGGTTCATATAACCCCTAGGCTTGGGGTAACTACACTGCTCCAAATACTCTATCCTGTCCCTTTTTAATTTCCTTTTCTTATGGTTAATAATCACTTGGCACCTTCTATCTACATAGTCTTTAACCTCATAATATCTCTTCTTATAGTCTTCCCCTGAGAACAACAAGTCTTTAACATTTTCAGGTTAACCATTTCTATTTTCTTAGAAATAACATCCATTTCCTTTTCATTGTTTTTAATTAAGGCTCTTAAAACATCCATTCCAATCTTATCAAAAATACTAATCAATTTCTTGTGAAAGTCAGACCCCTGCTTTACATTATTTGGGTACTTCCACATTCTTAAACCTTTAGGCACTATGCCATTATTTAAACATTCTTTCAAATACAGGTTGCCAATGTCCAATGATCTGTACTTAAGCAAGTGGGTTTCTAAACTTTGCACATTTTCCATGTAGCAAGGGTTAGTACAATTGTTTTTATGACTAGAATCACCCAATGGGTTATCATGAAAAATAAATCGCTTTTTAAACCAAGAGCTCAAATCTAAGTCTGACTTACAAATAGCATTGTTGTTATATAAACATTCTTCTTGCTTGTTGTTTAATTGTTGTATTTCATTGCCATTCTACTCATCCTGTCCGTTTTCCTCATTCCTTTCTTTTAAAGCCCTTGGTGTCCTCTGGAAATCAAATTATTTCTCCAAACAATCATTGGTGTTAGTGGATATGCCATTAGCCTTACTAGCAGCTCGTTTGCTTCGTATGCCATTAGTCAGAGGCTGCCCTGCCTCTTGGTTGCCAGGTAACGAGCTAAAAGGAGCTGCCAAAGCTATTGTTGAACAAAGGGGTGTCAGAAATTCCACTAGCTGAGTAAGCTGGCCTACAAGCTTCCTCAAATCTCCCATATCTCCACCTACTGAAGCCAAGGTATCAGACTGCAGTTCAGAAAAGGCAGTCAAAGCTTCCAAGTGTATAATTCTAATAAAACAGTGAAAAATGGAAGCAAGTGCTAAAAATGAAAGACTCAAAACCAGGAAATCCAACACTTAAAGACTACCAATGCAGCTTTGAGGAATCCACTTTATTGACAATCACAGGATGTTAATGCACGCCCAAACAGATAAAAATATAAACGCTAGTATAATGTCTTGCATTTTCATCTAGAAGACGTCATCAGATGCAGAATAAATATAAAGTGACTTTCTCCAATTATATACCCCTCCTTAGTCTCAATACCACCAATGGGAGGCAAAAATCAATAAAACATTTATTTAAAAGTAATGTTGCACCCTTTTAAATAAACATTAAAATGTAAAAAAAAACATAAAACCAACTATGTATTAGATTCTCCAATCTCCAAAACTTGAAATAAATATGTAATGTAAGGTTATAAATACGTCATTTAAAACTTTTAATAATGCATTTACTACTCAAGTTTAAAAATAAAACAATAACACTGTGTAGTGGTGATGTGCTATAATAGTCAGGAAAACTGCATTTCTTCAAATTTTATAGCCTTGCAGCTCTCAACTTCAAAACTGAGGCCAGGGAGATTATATCATTGAGACCAGGGGGCTTATTGGCTTCCAATAAAATCTACCATTACACCTCCATGTACTCTTTTATAGTCTACCAAAGCCCACCACTTAAATTTGTAGCTATTTCTTCTAAAACGAAAAAAGAAAACTTAGCATCAGCACATGCAAGAGTATGTTTATATAGTACACTCCCCACATTTTTGGTGCATATGTCATAGGTATGTTCATAGATTCTTTTCCTCAATTTTCCCTTGGTCTTGCCCACTTAAAATGCTGTACATTTGTTGCATATGGCTATGCATAGTAAACCACTGGAATCACATGTACTGTGAACCCTACTTGTTAAGTACATATCCCTAGATTCTAGTACTATAGCATCTCTATTAATAATAAACCTACACTGTGGGCATGAACCACATTTAAATGTTCCCACCCTTCTCTGGTTACCATTTTGTTGGGTGGATTGCTCCAATAAATCCGTTACATTTGCACTCCGACTATAAATAATCTTAAGGGGCGTGTCAAAGATACCCCCAAGGTCAGATAAACCTGCAAATCTCTTCCATTCTCTTTCCATTATATTTTTAATAATCCCGAGTCCCCATTAAATTCTGTTATAAAGGCGCTTTCATATCCCTGGTCTCTATTTACTTATGGTTGCAAGTTTTGATCCTCAACTTATCCATTCAAATCTATAAGTTCCACACCTAAAATTGGTTTGAGCCTACTACCTCTGCCAACTGAGCCCTCATTTTAAATCTTTTTTATAACATCTTTAAGGGTAAACCCTTTCCAGAAATATCTTAGTTAGAATGTTACTCTCTTTCAAAATGTCTTCGTCATTGGAACACATCCTACAAATCCATACATATTGCCCCTTAATTATACTTATTTTTTGTGATAAGGATAAGAACTTCTGTAATGAAGTAGAGAATTTGAATACATCTGTTTCCTAACCACACTGAAGCTAAACCCTTGCTCATGTTTATATAGAGTAACATCTAAATAATTTACCCTATAATGGTTAAAATGGTGAGTAAAATGTAAAAACATAGTTGTACCAGATGTGTATTCAAAGAATTCCTTCAACCTTTATTCTGTGTTAACCCAAAAACTAATTATATTGTCCAAGAACCTTTTGTATAAGGTCCAACAATCTTTGCATTTTGAATTAACAATATACAAATCTTCCCATACCATCAAAATCATGTTTGCATATAGAGGGGTACAACTAGCCCCCACTGCCACTCCACTCTTTTGCTGAAAAATGTCTCCTTCGAAAAATATAAAATTATTTTTCAAAACCAACTCAATAAGTGTTAAGGTGAGACAGAATATTTCGTGGGTTAAGTTACTAAATATTCAAAGGACCTCCTCAAACCAACTAAACCCCTCTAGGTGTGGGATACAACTAAATAGATTGACTATATCTATTGTTATGAGATATAGTTGTTCATGTTATACATCCAGTTTCACACATCTCAAAAGGTCCCAAGAATCCAAGACATTTTGGTCGATCAAGAGGATCTTTTTCAATTTCACGTACAAAAATTTCACCAGGGGAGCTGTGACCAAACCCTTAGCAGAAACTATTGGTCTCAGGGGAGAATTTAAAGGGTTCTTGTGCACCTTGGGGATACTGAATATTGAATGGACCCTTGGTTTATCATTATGCAAAAAAGAAAAAAAATTCCCTGCTCTATAAGTCCCTCCAGTAATAAATCATTCAAAGTGATATAAATATGTTATAGGCTACATTTATCTAATTAATTGAAACCCTGACATATTTATTAATGTCATCAAGTAATTGCATCATTTTTGCCTCATAATCCACCTTGTTCATTAATACTGTCCCTCCCCTTTGTCAGGTTACATTACCCTTATCAATGTATTTTTCCCGGGTTCTTCCATCACTTTCCTTTCATTGACAGATAAGTTTGGAAAAATTCTATTACCTGAATCACCTTTTCTTAATTCATTTTCAACAAATCCTTCAAAGTTTTTGAACTGAGGGTGTAAAGGTGGGTTGTAAGTGCTTTTTCTTTTTAGTTCACAAGTTTCTATACCCTTACTATTGCTATTATAAACCAATTCAAGATTCTTCTTTCTTACAAACAGTTTCAAATCTTTTATA
Organism: Protopterus annectens; assembly: GCF_019279795.1. Taxonomy (NCBI): domain Eukaryota; kingdom Metazoa; phylum Chordata; order Ceratodontiformes; family Protopteridae; genus Protopterus; species Protopterus annectens. The sequence continues at coordinate 891,360,344 of NC_056745.1, forward strand.
AGTTTACTAATATCACACTTTTTCATGCATATAAAATTAAACCCTGTGGTGAACAAACCAAAATGTGCCTCATTCACCTCAATATCACTATAACTGAATATATTGTATCCTTCATATGTCATTCTATAACCCTCCTTTAAAATCTTTTTGTACTTTTGCTCATTTTCAATTAATACATCCCTTGGTTCTTCCCCCTCCATTGATCATAATTGTAACTCTGACGATATTTGTTCCTCAGCCTTTCTGATCTGTAGAGGGGGAACAGTCTAAAGGGTCTTGATAGTTAAACCTAGGTTCAGTATATTCATAATCATGACCAATAGTTTCCACTGAGGGTTCAGTCACGGCTCCCCTGGTGAAATTTTTGGATGTGAAAATGAAAAGCATCCCCTTGGGGACAAAAATGTCTTGAAGGATTCTTGGTACCTTTTGAGATGTATGAAACCAGATTTATATCATGAACAACTATACTTCATAACAAAAGATATATGTGACCTATTTAGTTGTATCCCACATTTAGAGGGGCTTAACTGGTTTGAGGAGGCCCTTACAATGTTTGAATAACTTAACACATTAAGGTGGGGCAGTGAAGGAGCAGTGTTGACTGCCCATGGGTGGAGAGCTCAGTCTCACTGCTGCCATCTGGAGCTACATGGCTTTCTGATTCCACAACACCCTCCTCGTCCAAGGTCTTCACCCTCCTCATGTGTCACACACTGCCCCTGTATGCTGTCATGCCTGTCTTGTCTGTTTGCAAATGTAACCTCTCCTACCCAACTTACCTCTCACACATACCTTATCCTTTCCCCAAAATTCCACTCTCTCCTTAAAAAAAGGGGCATCTGTCCCACAAAAAAAAATCACCCCATACATAGCTCCCAGACCCACATTTACTGGACACAATCAATTATTACAATAATTAATGCACACAGTTATGGTGCCCTTCCCCTCTTTTTGGGGTGTGAGGCTCCAAATTCCAAATTCTCTACAACCTGCACAGCTGTTGTTCAACAAGAAATGGAGAGCTATGGTCCTTCCTACACCCATTCTGCACATCCCTACCTGCCTTTCAGTATGTATTTCCCTCTGCTTGCCCCCAGTTCACCACTTGCCTATCACCCCTTTTTTCTTTTCATTTTATTAAAAGTAGTGTGGGTTTAAGCAGAGTTAAGTGGCCACCCAAACCCACTTAAAACTGCCTTAATCACCTTCTCTGTGTCTGACACTGTTAGGCACATCTGTAAAATACTCACCCCTGCAAGTTTCAAACCCAGACCCTTGTCAACTACAGCATAGTGCATTAACCCACTGGGCCACTCAGCTGTTAAGTCACACAGGTGTTTCCATAAACTTATCCTGATTCCCAATGACACACTGCTTATACATATAATGTGAAAACTGATAGTGTAATTGGTACTGTGATACAGACATCAAGCCAGTACACAGTTAAATAAATAATTATGGATGTACGTGAAGCCTGGGATAGCAGGTATAGCTGTCAACTGTACAGACTGTTGCAGAATGTCCACAGTTGTTCCACCTACATTTGGCACAGTTTTCACAAAACCTAGTCTGTGTTCTGAAGTACTGGCACGTCAGTACAGACTAAGGTTAGAAAACCATGGCAGACATTTCAGTGTCACACATCATACCCATCTAAACACACATGCTTATGTGAAGCCTGTGTAACAGACTGCATGCATGCACATATATCTTGCAAATACACCTGCTGGAGTAATGATGCAGTAGCTCAGTCTGTTAAATTCCCTGCAAGTTGTACATTTTGCCACCCACAGTCCTGCATTCAAATTCAGTACGTTGCACTTCAATGACATGCTTGTGAATATAACAAATAATGACCTGCAATTTTAAGCAGAACAGGTTACAGCTACTGCAAGCACTGCTACCCATATTAGCATGTCAAAGGCCTGTAGGTAGGGACACACTGCACAAATATGTATAAGCTTTCTAAATGTTGTCTACCACTCTCTGAATGTCACTTTTACATAACATATTACCTTAAGCACATGCCTCAACTGGGCTGTTATGGATACCCTCACCTTGGCACTGCTGTAACAACAGAGCTGACATTGATCCCTCACTGACACATACAGCTTGCTGTCCTCTAATGTGCTCACAATCCCCAGTATGACTCCCGGGCAAAACACAGCAGCTGCAGCCTGCAACATATGCAGCAGTATGTTCAGTTATCTGATACAGACCTACCATACCTCACAACCCCCTAGAACAAGGGATTCACACAACACCCATACATAAAGAGGTGGGAGGTCAAAGGTCAACTGACAGGGACATGTGTCATAGTCTTCCCTTACAAACATACACAGCTGATAGACCAGCAGCTACTGCAGCAGTATGCATATTCTGATGCATATGACATATGACACTCAAATCTGTCTTCCCCCTTACTGACCTCAATCCACATTGTTTAACACTGAACTGCCACATAATCAGAAAGCCATTTCACAATCGTCAAACACAGCAAGCAAAACTGTGGACATACCACATAAATTCCAGCAGTGGACAGTATTTTTACCTACACTGTGCAATGCTCTAGTCGCCACACCTTGATAATGTCCATTTAACAGACTAGGAAAGGGGCCAAGGCCTACATGAAGTCCTTAAATATAGCACTATTGTGCCATGCCATTGGCTAATGAAAGTATAGCCCAGCTGTTCTGGATGCAATTAGCAAGTCCAAGACATGGATTGCTGCAAAGGCAATCACCTGTTAATGAGCATTACCTACAAAAGGCAAGCAGCTGCCTATGGTAAGCAGGTCTGTGATTTGCTTTACCAAGACAGACTGCAGTTTCAGAAGCATTTTTCTTCAGGGTTTCTGCACAAAAATGAGTACAGCACTCTGCCAGGTATGTAATAGAAGTCCCCATTTAATGGGACACAGATGGGAGGATCCAGTTATGGGGAACAGGCATTATAACAGTAGGCCTGTAGTACATCTCTGGGAATGTCATGTTGGTGATAGTCTGCTGTCCAGCACTTACAGGCATGCCTTTCAATTCTGCCTTCTGTGATGTAGATCACATTTCTGGCCCCTCAGTCCTTCCTACAAAGGTTGGCTCCTGTACAAATGCTACTGGATTGTCTCTTAGACAATAGTGACAGTAAGTAGTGGTGGACACAGCTGGTATATCACATGATATGCTATCATTCAGCTCCTGTCAGTCTGTGAATGTCACACAGGAATAGTTCAAACATGGTACAGGTGTCTCTGACTATCTCTGATGTACTCTGGCTAGGTCACTTTTTAGTCAGAATTCATTTTTCATCCCTTAAGAGCTATGGCTAGCATATCTGGTGACCCCCTACAGGTGAACCCCTACAGCATGACTTCAGGTCATAGCCAGTAGTAGTGGGGACACAGGCCTGACCATAGCGACAGAGCATATATATTGTTCATAGAAAGTAAGGGAATTAATACAGTAACAGATATTACTGTAGCATAACTGTTTTCTGAGGGTTTTGGCATGTGACAGTCAGATTCCCCACATTCTGAGATCAACCATTAAATATTGTCCAACCACTTGCCAGACATCCGCATGTTTCTGGCAAATGGTCCACATATATCAGGTACACATACACATTCGCAAACATCTGTGTACTGCAGAAGTCAGAAATCTACATTGAAAATACCCTACAGCATGTTTGCAGTAATGTCTGTTATTACGTCACATGGATGTTGCTGGACTGCTCCATATACTTGTAGTAACACTCACCTATTTGTTGGACAGTGGGTGTATGACATGGTACTTGGATGTTGCCCATAGGGGACACACCACATTACATGGCATTGATGGGAGTGGACAGATACAACACACTCTGTCACAGCATACAGAGACATAACAGGTATTGCTACTATTTTGCTGATAGCCACATACATACTGTGTTAATAGATGGCAGGAAATGATGTGGGATTTAGCAGAGGATAGTGCAGGCCAATTTGGATGTGCAGGGTGTGTACATAGTGGAGAGCAATGTGTGTGGTCCTGTGATGTGTTCCCCTCTTCTTGTCTTTCAGAAAGGATGTATAGGCAGAAGCACCTGCTGTTTTCTGCTGAGGAAAATGATGTGATCCTGGATGGCCTCAGACTACATCACAACATACTGCTGTCCAGGAGTAGCCAGAATCATGAGCAACATGCTGCACTGTGGGCTGACCTCACCACAGCAGTAAACCAAGTAGGGCTACAGGAAAGAAGCTACAAGCAGATCTAACACTGGGAGACAGATATGACAAATGCTGCACAGAAAAGGGCAGCTGCTGTGGCCAGGGACCGTGCTGCCACTGGTGGTGGGCCTGCAGCAGAACAACCATTCTTTGCAACAGAGGAATTCCTAGTGAACCTGGGATCAACCACCAGCTCCCAAGCATCCATCACCCGATACATAGTGGAGGAGGGTGCCACAGCTTCTACAGCAGATGACTGTCCAGGTAAGCCTCCTGTGTTCATCACTGTAATACTGTATCAGTCATTGTGGCAGCCTCTGAATACCAGTACATGGATGTCAGGTCAATCTGCATTTTGGGGGGGGGGGGGTTGTTTGTAATGCACACTTGTGCACACATACTCAGAATGTCAGCAATGTGGGCAGCATCACAGTTCCTACTGTACATGTTGATATACACACATACTATCCTGTAACAATGCCACATTTGTTTTTGCTGACGACACCTCTCTTTCCATTTCTATAGGTACGTCAGGTGTGGCTGGAGTCCAATGTCCTGTAGCCGGTGAGTGTGAAACTGTTTTTGTATGGATCATATATACCCTAAGAATGTTAAGGGCAGTCATTTTGCTGTAGGCACAACTGATATGCTTAGTCAGAGTACATACTTGTATTTTCAGTTTCGGAGGGGTTAACTGAAGTACATTGAGTCGGTAATCACAGTAGTGTATTTGCAGGAGTTGTAACATATTTGCAGTTAGTTTTGTGAAGGTCTATGCAGTCTGCTATACAGGGCGCAATAGTACAGTCCAGATGGGTGCACTGTATTTTAAATGTAGGCCTGTCACATACGCTGACATATTGCTTATCTCACAGGTGTATAGTAGTGGCAACATTAACCCGACATAGCTGCAGTGCATGTTATAAAAGGCCCGTTTTGTCTGTATATGTTGTAGTCTGCTTGTGTGTTGTGCATAAGATCAGAAATACAATGTGGTATGTGCAATGCAGTTATGGAACCTCACCTGTATGTGTGCGTGTATATCACCAGACATAATAATGCAGGAATTAATGTACTTATGTTGTCTTCCTCCTCACAGGTGACCATGGGGGTTAGAATGTGCCCCCTTCACAACCTGATGCCAGTGTCTCATCAGAATCTGATGATAATGATGGCCATAGTGAGGCACAAATGGGGTTGATGGGGGGGGAATCTGTCCCATGGGTTATCCCACTTCCTCCCCATTGTCTCTGCACACAGAGAGTATGCCCACACATACCAATCCCCTGTGGCCACAGATATCAGACAGTCAGAGTGTGGTGGCATTGATCAGGAGAATGTGGCAACTATGGCATCAGTGAGTGTAGACACTAGCCATAGCAAGAGAGCTGGAGAGGCCCCACACAGGCAGATTGACAGGGGTGCTCGAAGGAGGACTGCTGCCCATCCACCACCTGTCACAGGCATCAAATCACCAGTCACTCGTCGCATGCTTCGGTCCATCATGGAGGCACAGGCACATTCCAAATGCAACACCAGACTGATGGTCAGGATCATGGATACATCGCAGTTTGACATCCATGACTCCCTCCACTACATTGGTGATGCCATGCATTGTTTCACTGATATAGTGGACAGATGGTGGGGTGAGACATTGTCAGTACTTGGCCGCACATTGTCTGTGCAAGAAAATGTGGTGGGAGTAGGGCACTGTACACGTGGCCGTAGGTCAGAAAAATACATCCACTGAGAGTCCATGTGGCCATGCACACTCACACTCCCATAGTGGCAATACCTCCAGCAATAGAGAAGAGAGGGTGCTGTCCACACCATGCTGTGGCAGACCATGGGCATGTGTTCCTATGAGGTCACGTGAGGGACACAGGCACAGCAGACGCCAGTCACTGTCAGAGACTAGTACCACATCTGACCCTGGGCATGGTGGTGCCAGTGCCACTCCTAGCAGAGCCAGTTCCCATGTTCATGGCCAGAGTTGGTGAACTGCTCATTTTGCCATGTACGGTCCTCTGCTGTCCAACATACCCATGTGTTGACGACCACATGGCTTGCCTGTGCATGCGCACACACTCAAACATCACTCTCACATGCAGGTCACCAACAGACACATACGGCACCTCTTCATGGCCCAGCTGAGCAGCACCTCTTACAGTCTCACACACATAATGTCAACTGTTTGGCACAGCCTAGACCTTTGTCACCCCCACACCACACCCTGTGCATGTGATGATACCTGTACCACATCCCTGCCATCCATGCCATCGATGCAGGGACATGCAAATATGTGTCTGATGCACAGGGTGGCTATAGTACATTACTTAACATTTTGTAGTGTGGTGGTGTTATGCCTGTATGCTGGCATGTGTCATGAGTACACATCAAAGTGTTTGTACATTTGTTGCATGATGTTAGGTTGGTGGTAGTGTTGCAGACTGACAGGTGTCTCTCAGACCTTTGTATGTTTCTGTTTCAAGGGTCTACGTGGCTACACTGTAGAGACTTGGTGGCAATACAACAGCTAAGGGTGGCATAATAGCAAAGCAAAATATGACATCAACAAGGTACAGCTGTATATGTGCATGCTTACCTAGGCACACATGTATAGAACAGTGTGTCAAGGACAATGGGGGGCAGACAGCATAGTTCTACATGCATACCCTGTGGCAAGGCATGCTACCCTTGATACGTGTCACCTGGATGTTCTGTACCTGCAAATGTAGGTGTTGGCAGATAGCATGCATACCTAGTACATGTAGACTATTTAGGGCCAGCTGCTAGTGACAGTGCCTTAAAATGTATAACCATTGCACATGCAAGATAGGCATACTGCTGCAAGGGGATATATTTACACACGCACACAATCATAGAGTTGCCCTTTCTAAGATTAGAACCCTTACCTATCTAGTAGTATATATTATAGCATTAAGCATTTATCTCATGCACCACAGAGCTTATGTGTTTTGAGAGTGTCTGCCAGTGCTGTTAAGGTGGATGACATCAGCAGTTGTTGACATGGAGATCACTGTTGTAGAGGATGCTAGTCACAGTGTCAATAAACATAGGCCTGATGGGCATGTCTGTACTGCTGTATAGGAAATATCTACATACACACAAGGTGGCTGATGTCAGATTAGAATCCCTATCTATCCACTATTACACTCTACAGCTTGCAGTACTAGTTGCATGCACAACCGGTTACATTTGGTGTACAAGTGGCTTCAGCAATATATCACTCTACACCTTTATGTGGCTATATATATATATATATATATATATATATATATAATATATATATATATATATATATATATATATTTATTGATATATATATATATATATATATATATATATATATATATATATATATATATGTTATCTTTAAATATATATATATATATATATATATATATATATATATATATATATATCTATATATATATATGCCACATACTGATAGATAATGGTAATCATGTCTGAGGGGGCTAGGGAGAGAGATAAATATACATAGCTGTCTGTATGCACATACATATATATATATATATATATATATATATATATATATATATATATATATATATATATATACACACACACACACACACATCTGAGTTCTTTAGGCAGATGAGGCAGCAGACATGGGCTAAAATTAGCTAAGTGTAGGAGCCTGCCCAGTGTAACCGTCAGTACTTCCAAGGTGACTCCAGGCCAGACCTACTTGTTCTTCAGTCTGGGATTTTGTGTGCTACAGCCAATTGGCTGCTGCACCTGATTCAACAGCCCAGCACCTCCCTGATATTATATCCAAGAGATTCCCTGACTGTGAGCTGCACATAATATCTGAGTCATACCTAGGGTGTGTTCAGATTATAATAGACTGTACAGGGTTTTCCATCATATGTCCGGTACATTTTACATAGCATTGTGATTTTCTGGTACATCACTGACAAAACATTATAGATTGACGTTAGGACCTGATGAGAGATTTTGAAGTGCTGACTCTATACATAGAAGGGGAACCCATACTACTGCATGACCTGTTATTCTCTGCACTTTTTAAATTCATCTGCACACTAGTTAATCCTTTTGCTTATATGTGGGCCTTTGTCCAACTCCTGTTCATGGCGTTGTCCATATTTCCTGCTCTAAGTAGTTGTATGTTTGCTGTGAATGAGGTACATGATGTATTACCACACACAGGATTACAGACTTCACATGTCTGACTGTACATGTATGCAGATTGAGTGAAGATAGATGAAGGCTTCCAGCCTAGCCATATAGAATTTTGGAGATAATTCTGTCATCTGTAAATATTAATGTGAACCACAAGCTTGTGTCTTAAATGGTAAAAATAGTGTTACATGTGGAACTGGAGAAAAATATAACAGCAGTGCATTCTACTGACCAAGTAAAGCATGGTGTGACTCTTTGATGTTAAAACTCGGTGCCAGTGAGTCTAGAGTAAGACATCCTACCTATTGTTTAGGGCCAGAGTTAATGGCCAAAATTTGCATGCATAAATGTCCTTTATTGCTCTGGTTTCTGCCAGGAGGTGAAGAATGTAAATGCAGTTTCTGTTAGCCTGGGATCCCAGAGAAGTGTGTAGAATGATGTAATGTGTACCAGGAATGTGATTTTAAAAACAAAGAGAATCAGAGAGCATTAAGCATGTTTTGTCTTGACCATCCAGCTCACCAGCACTGTATTGCTATATGTAAGTTTTTCTTAGACTTGTGTTTTCTCTTAGAAATAGCTAGAAACTAGAACAATTAGACTAAGTGTTTTTCTGTGATGTCAGAACTGTACTACTGAATTATTTTAAGTATTTCTGTGTGATTTCTGAACTCTTGACTTGCACTGTGTAGTAAAAAGTATTGTCTTGTGTTGCGACTATTTGTTATTAAATATTTTTAAACCCTTTCAACTGTGGCTGTTTTTGTAGAGCTAATTTAAGCTCTTTAGAGTACTTACTTGGTAAAATTGTACAAATCCACTCCAATAGATTTAGCGCTGAGCTATACTACCAATTGGATAATAATATTGCACAGTAATAATTGGACACCCTTTTAACGGCCTTTGAGTAGCTGATAAATATTAGTGGGTGGTGGCAGCTGGTACTACCGTATAGTGTGGGAAAAGGGGGCACAGCTGGAGAACCTGTGCCAGCCTTCCCCAGGAGTGTCTGTGTGGTTATATAAACTCTTCTCAAAGTGTGTGTGTGTGTGTGTGTGTGTGTGTGTGTGTGTGTGTGTGTGTGTGTCTATTCTATGTGTGTCAGCTACCTGGGCAGGGGCACAAAGCACTGGTTGGACAGAGAGGGTGCTGGAGGTTTTAGCTTGGCCACTAGGCTGAGATCTGGACACTATAGCTGTGCCAGTGGGGATTGTTATTGGGGATGTGGAGAGCGAGGGAATGACCAGCCCCGGACTGACTGTGATCTCTGTGTGCTCTTAAGGGAAATTGCACTTTACTGTGTGTATTTGTTATCTTTCCTCCTATATGAGACACCCCTCACTGGTGTTAGTGGTGAGGACTGAGGCTCCTTGATTGCTGGGCCAGGGCACGGGGGTCACAACATGTTTAGCAGGATGTCCAACATTCCACCCCATATGTCTGTTCTGTTCCTCAGACAGTCGTGTATTTTTGGTAATATACTACTACATAATGGCCACTGACATTTTGTAGGTATTGACACAGTTATGTGATGGCCTTTACATCCTGCTGCTACTCTACTTGTTACAACCTGCTGTTATACCAGCCATCTTCTTAGTTACTCAGAGCATGTGTAATGTCCATAGCTGTGGCTCTCTGTCCCTCCATTGGCTTTGACTTTGTCCAGCCTTCTTGCAGTAACAAATAGTGACATATTGACAGTCTGTGGGACTCCTACCATAGGAGTACCTTACATGCAAAACTGTAGGTGCAGCCAGCTTTGAACCAAGAACATCATCAACCATGTTGATGTACTTAGCCCACTAAGTCACACCAGCCACCAGAAAGTGACGTTTAATACCTGACACTATCAACATCAGACAGACATACACTTTGACCCCTGCATATTGAAGAAATAGAACATGTCAACATGTTGTCTGGGACAGCCCTGGGATTGTGTGTCTGCTGCTATAACCTTGCAAACATACTGTTACTGCAGTTGTATGGGAACACAGCTGTGTTGGGGTAGGGGACTCAAGCATTGACAGTCATGTGTTTGTCATATGACCCCATTGTTTCGCATTTCCCTTTCATACTGCAGTGGTTTTTGCTGCCTTGTGGACTACTGCATATTATGGGACAGCCAGTATTTGATATGTCCCACATAGCTGTTAGTTCTCTGCAGGTAGCCCAGTAGCCCACTCTATTCCCTTGCATACATGCAGCAGGTCCATACATATGCTACCATAGTCTAGTACCTCATACATTTGTTGTGAATAAGAGTGGCCTACATTGTGAATGCAGCAGTTGAGATAACAGTACTTCAGGGCTGACTCTATCTGATGCATGCAGTACACAGCCAATGCATAGTAAGCTACAGTTTGTGTGGTGTGACTGGGATCACTTTTACTATGTATGTGAGTCACAGTGAGGTGTCAGTCCCTAGGACCCTAGTTTGTCAATGTATGTGCTATGCTTTGCCTCTTTGCCAAGTCTAGGGCATAATGGGCACATCTACATCTGCGTACAGGGACAGGCTCAGGAGGTTCATCCTTCGAATTCCCCTGTGAGTGTGGCTGTGTGGACCTTGGCACTGGTGTCCCTTCAGTGAGGGGCTGTGTGTCCTTTTCCTGTGATGATCCTGCCACAGTTGTTTCCACAGTATCATATTTTGTAGCATAGTATATACTGTGAACATGTGTGCACATGTGGCTGGAGGATACTGTAGAGCTCCACCAGATATATCAAGGCAGCAGAACTGTGATTTGAGCAGCCCAAACACATGATGTTTGTAGTCTGTGTGTGTGCCTCATTATGGCGTTCTTTGGTAGGTGTGTGTGCATTTCTGATGGGTGTCATCATTTACAGTTCCAGTACATAGCCAGCATCCCGCAGTAGATGGCTATACAGGATGTACCCCCTGGAGAACATCTGGTACAGCTGTGATGCATGCCAGATATGGGAGTCGTGATAACTGCCATGGCTGCCAGCACACACACACTCATAATAATACCCTGGGCATTGCACATGACCTAACAGTTGATGAAGTGATACCCCTTGTGGTTGACATAGACTCTACCCTCCTCACCAAGCTTACTTCTCAACCTCTTAGAGCAAGAAATCTGGACAAAGCCATAAATAATGGGGAGACAAAGGCCCAAAAATAGGGACACTTTTTAAATATTGCTCTTATTAACTTGGAAAATTGATAGAATAACATGCCTTGTATTAGCACGGATTTTCTGAAGGGTATGAAATTTGAGACTCAAATGTCTGTCATTATTTTCTGACTAAATCCTGAGTGATTTGCCAATGATTTGCTAGAAAACCACAATCATATGAGAAATTAACCAAAAATATGAGGCAAAAATCTGGACATTCTGCAAAAATCTGTACAGTTGAGAGGTATGTACCAGGCGGTGCTTTGATGTGGACATGAGTGCAGCCTATGGCACCTAGTACCTCAGGGTCATGTGCTACATAGTAGAAGAGTTGCAAACTGCTGGCCTTCTCCTCAGGGGTGTGGGGTAAATAAATGTGCTTACTGGCATGTGTTTGCATCTCAGCCAGGAACTGGTGGAGTACCTTGGATGTAGATGCCTATAAGACCCCCATCATGTCCCCAGTTGGTCTTTGAAAAGTACCTGTGACTAGTATTCTAAAAGCTACACCTACCTTTGTTTCCACTGAGATGTGTTCCCCTCTGTTGGCTCCGGGTCTGAGTTGAGGGTGGCAAAGCTCGTGAGTTCTTGTAGTATGTCCCTGTCCACCCTGTAGCGCTCTACAATCTCCAGCTCATATAGCTCCTGGAAGGTTGCCCTCGGCCTGAACACTCTTCTCCTCCTCAGTCTGGGCCTATTGTCAGCATCAGCGCTGACCTCAGCCTCTAGCACATATAGATGTAGCAGAGCAGCAGCAGCTCCTACCATTCTGTCAGTTAAAAATCCCAAGTCTGTACTCCAATGTTGCAGAGTATGTGGGAAAAATCAGATTGTAGGGTGTATGCATTAGGAGGGTGGCCTGATGGTTAAGGTATTTGCCTTACAAACACAATGTGCTGGGTTTGATTCTCACAAGGGATAATTGGCTAGGCTTAAAATGGCCCACAAGGGCAGTTAGCCTAGTCCTAATCTATGAGCCTAAGAATCTATGAGCCTTTATAATGGTGTGCTGCAGATGCAGCCTGTGTGATTGGCTAACTATGATGTATTCCACTTGCCAGGTATATCACTGAGGGGTTTGAATGTCCCAGTATCAGTGGAACAGGGCTCATCAGTAATTTATACATGATTGACTTTCCCAGGCTATTTCCCCTTTTTAATTGAAATGATTTTCTTGCTAAGCAAGGCTGCCTCGCGCGCAAACCTGTGGCGCTCCTGTAAACATTGCTAAGCAGTTTGGTCACACCCCCATGTATGAGCACACTCAGCATAGCTTAAACTAGCTAAAACACATGTCCTGCAACTAAACAAAGCTTAGAAGCACTAGACACCCCCCTGCTCAGCTGAGCTGAGCGGTGCACAAATGGGTGCCGCTGAGCTTCAATAGGCTTAAACATATAGTGACACTCCCTGTTTTTTGTCAGCTACCTGCTCTTCTGACACCAACATAGTTCGGGGCTACACGAGTTTTATCTGCAGACACAGTGGCCCATTTATACTATTCAGTAATCCCAGCTCATTTGCATACAGATCCTTGCACACAACCTGGATACTTCAGTATTCAAGGGCCTGCCTCCTTAGCAAACACTGAAATCTATAATTGTACATACTGCATGCAGAACCCTATAATGCATTATTCTCATGTCTTATTTTTAATTTTTAAATATTTTAATATTTTTTTTGCATAAAAGCATGTTTCCTCATTGCTGCTCACCATGCAAATGTAAAATGGGTGTTAAAAATATTATTTTATATTACTTTGCATTAGTTTTTGGACTCACGGGACATAGTTTTGCACATATCTGTGCCTACTATGACAATTCTGACCTTCTAATTGTGCTTTTACAGCCCCTGTTCAATTTTTACATTTCTTTATGTAGACCTTTCCTATGTACACTTCTAACACCAACACGGGTTCTGTACAGATATCTGCCTGCTTCCTGGATCACAAAACACCCTCATTTGCATGCATTTCACCTGCTTATGAAATGATTTGCAAGCCATAGACACTTCCATGTCAGCACACTCGTGCATGCCCCTCTGCTCTGTTTACTGGATCTCACGACTGTTGGATTCCGTGTTAGCTCAGTGCCACTCTGCCTACATGGAAAATCACTCTGTGTAGGCTTTATTGAATTCCCCATTATCTTTTAATACAAGGAAAATGTTTGACTTAAAGAATAGTAATTTAATGTATTGGCATCAATTTCTGAACAGGAAAAAAATTACACTCAGCTGATTATCTTATTGCTAGATACATTCTGGAAAATATTAGTTGGTTAGATATAGAAACATGTAAGGAATATATTTAAGACAAAATTAAAATAACATTAGACAAACAAACTAAAACTACTCCAAAAATCTTAGACTGCTTTTCTAACATAAACAATAATCCATCTAAAGGTAAGTCATACTTGTCAATCATATATACAGTTATTAGAATTGAATTCATGCCCCCTGAATTGTCATACTGGAATTACTTGACAAAAATAAAAAAAAGAATAATTTCCTGAGAAAAAGAAGAAACTGTCCTTAATACCTGCAGGAAAATCAACATCCTCTCTATACTGGAAAATGTATACACTGAAATTTGTGCACAGAGGTTTTTGACACCCCACAAAATTGCTGTTATATATAAATCAAAAAAAATAAAATGCCGGAGATGCAATGAAACCCTTGATGCAGATTGGGTTTATATGATCATAGAATGCAATATAGTGTCATCTTTCTGGACTGATTTTAGAAGCTTTTGCCAAGCATTGTGGTCAGATAACTGTACTGCTACATGTTCTTAGATTTGTTCAATGCCCCAATGTTTGTTTGCCTTTTTGGCTTTTCCCGGTTAGGGGTCACTACAGCGGAACTCCGGTCTGCTAATGATTGGTAGTAGATTTTTATGGTGCCGAGTTGCCAGCCTGATGCCCAACCTTCAACCAAGGCAAGCCCATTCACATATGTCTTTCGGAGGCCACTCAACTGCGAGGAGGACATGCAGACTCCACACAGAAGGCACTCCAGCCGAGAATCGAACTGGAGAACCTCTTGCTGTGAGGCAACAATGCTAACGCTGTACCACCCCAATCCCAAACATTGTTTCAGTATTGTAAGTACCTCTTCTTGATCTGTCCTAGCTATTGCTAGGAAAGTTATGACTAAAAACTGGAAATGCACAACTCCTCTCTGTTTTACTAGTGAATTTATCTGTCTAGGCAAATCTGTTTGTAAAAATGAATTATCAATCGTAAAAATGAGAACTAGAAATTTAACTCATCAGTACATAGTCTGGCATTAATTTAATGATCTATTAGAAAAAGTGCTAATGCTTTTGTGTATATAATTCTTGTTATGGACTTTTGTATATAGTTTTGGTTTATTTTGTTTCAAATTGTTAAATTAATGTTGGAATATGTAAACTGAAATAAAAACGTAAAACAAAGTAGAATATGGGAGATAGAGATGTCAGTGGACTAGATAGTCAGGCATGAAATGACAGAGCATGATAAAAGAGTAGTGGAATCAGGAGGCCTGTATTCAGGATGGACTGAGAAAAGATGGATGGAGTAATGCAGAGGATAAGAGGATATGGACAGAAGCTATCAGAGGGGCACAGGTAAGTGGAATGAAACAGTTTAAGGTGAAGGAAGAAATGGGAGAAGCAAACATAAAATGGAGGACAAAGAGATGGAAGATGGTAGAATGACCAGGGCAACAAGTAGTGACAACTACTAAAACAGAGACAGACATTGCCAGACAGGAACCAATATCACATGATGACTATGATGGAAGTGAGTTGAGAGGGGTAATCGCCCAGCTAGTAGAGGCAGAAGACAAAAGAGTTAGAATGCTGAAGATGTATTGCATGTAGATCACATGAAGGATGCAAAAGAGAATTCATATGTCATGCAGAGAGGCAACCACCACAGACAGTGAAAAAGACAGAGAATGGTAGAAGGTGAATTAGAAAAGTTAAGGATATCAAGGGTGAGCCTAGTCAAGTGAGACAAGAAATCAGATTTCAGTGCAACTGGTTTCAGAGCTTAAATTCAGGGAGGAGACAATCAAGTGAACTCCAATGAGGAGGTTTGGATGAATGCTTTTTGCATGTAGACATCATTAACTTTTAAGAGGAGATTGCTGAGATGACAGCAGTTAGAACTAGGAAGATAGTTGAGAGATGCCATTAAAGGATATTGGACTTAACATTTTCATATATACTATTTGCAATAGCAGCCAGCAAACACAAAAATGAAAGAGGAAAGGAACGCAATAAATAATAGAGCCAATGGGAAAGGAAGAAAGGTTTGAGTCTGATACGAGGATGGGGGAAGAGTTAGCAGAAAAAGAAGTAAGGGACAAGCTTCATCTTAGCTCATGAATGAAAAAAGTGCTATATACTGCATTACAAATGCTTATCACAACAATTATACCTTTAAACTAAGATTGTAGGAGTGAAAAACTTCTCCAAAGATACAGGAGGAAGGAGTTTAGGTAGAAGACACACACACACACACACACACACACACACACACACACACACACACACACACACACACACACACACACACGCACACACACACACACACACACACACACACCAAATAAATAAATAAAAAACAGATTATGATCACAGGTAGTTACTAGTCTTGTAGTCTGGGAGACAATTGTTGAGCCTGAGCTATCTTCCCAATTTTGCCCAGAGCACTGTCTGGTTAACAGACTTAATCAGACTCACACATTAGGTGAAAATCAAACTCTGGGTTACAGAAAGCAGCTTGTTAACATCTCATTGCCTTAATAATTTGTGCTGACTGATAGAACAGAACATAACAGAACAACAGATAGGGGTGACTTTGGGTGTGTCTGGGTTGTCTAATTCTGCAATGAATAGAGTCTGGGTAGAAAGGATGTGGATCTGCAAGTACTGATGTAGGAGGGAAGGGTGGAAAATTACTGATCTCATAACAAAATGAGCCAGCAAGAAAAGGGAGTGGATCATGAAGATACCTGAATACAGACTGTACAAGAGTGACAGAGAAGAGAGGAGAGGAAAAGTGAAATGAAGATAGAGAAGAGAAGAGAGGATAAGAGAAGAGAAGAGAAGGATGGAGCCATGTTCTACATTAAGGCGGGCATAAGTCATGGGGCCAGAGAGAAAGAAGAACATCAAACCAGGAATGGGGAACTGGTATGGCCAGAGTAAAAAAATAGGATAAGTCCTCTTGTAGTTCAAGCAGAAGAAGGGGAGGGAGTTATTAAATTGATACACTGTATCACCACCAGATGCAAGAAGAGTTACAGGCAAGAGACTGGAGGAGAGAATACAGGAGAAGAGTAGGAGCAAGAGGTTAATACTG
The DNA here is from genome assembly GCF_019279795.1 of Protopterus annectens. NCBI lineage: Eukaryota > Metazoa > Chordata > Ceratodontiformes > Protopteridae > Protopterus > Protopterus annectens. Next base: position 891,377,233 of record NC_056745.1, read on the forward strand.
CCGGGAAATCTAAATCTTTCAGGAGAAGACTAATATATTCTCAGATCTGTAGTAGAGAGGAAATGGGAGCTGACTAAGGTCTTCAAACACAGGGAATGCATATAAATGCTGCATGACTGACAAAAACAATAGTATTGTAACTGATTTTAACCAATGTTGAAGGTGTCATTAATGCCCTAGGAAATGAACACTTAGCGGAGAGTGTGCCATTGTAATGTTGAAGGTGTCATTAATTCCCCAGGAAAGGAACACTTAGCAGAGAGTGTGCCATCATATGGTTTAGAGTAGGGGCTGGGGGATACATAACAATAAAAAAATGAAGATGATGGTAAGGGATTCAAGATTAGTGTGTTATGCTGTGCTGGAGGAGACTGTTAAGAACTATGAGACTGGGAGCAAATGGACAGAGTAAACATGCTATGGGAATGGGTCAGGGATGGAGGGATCAATAATGTGGACAAGGGTGTGAATAGGAGATAAAAAAATCAAAGAGACAATATGGCAAAGTGGCTACAAGCAATGAAAGGGTAGCAGTTAATATAAATAAACTGGGTCAACAGGATGTGGAATGGAGGGGATTGCAAATAAGAGAAAGCACAGTAAAAGGAAGCTTAACAAATAACTTGATGATAAAAAGTTAAAATTAGTAAGGGAATTAGTAGAAGAGATCAAGAATAAAAGCAAAGGATTTTTAATACAAAGAAGAAGCTGAAGTAAAAGAAGAAAGGGAAGAACAGAAATGAATATGCAGAGTAAAAGTTGGGAAGAAGACAACAGAAGACTAGAATAAAAGCAGAGTTACTGAACAAATCCTTTGTTTCAATCTTTGAGAAAAAAGCAGGGGGACTGCATTGTGCAGGGAATGAGGCAGGAGAGAATGAGGAAACAGTGAACAGATAGCAGGCTAGACGGAAGGATGTGAAGCAGGAATCTGGAGGATGTTAGGGAGTACAAAGCACAATGGCCAGATTAATTTAGTCCACAAGCCATCAAAAAAGTGGCCATTGTACTGGCATACATCTGATAGAGATCTTTAACATATCACTGGCTAGTGCAAATGTGCAACACAAGTGGTAGACCCCAACTGTATTACACTTGTACAAGGTAGGCAAATGATTAAAAAATCTGAGGAACTGCAGGACTCTCCATTAAACAACAGTGGCAGAGAAAGCCAAGGAGAGAATCTTGAAGGGAAAGATGGTAGCATTTCTAGAAGAAAGCAATCTCTGTCAGGACACTCAGCAGGGTTTATGGCCAGAAGATACCATTGTTCAAGCCTAATCCATTTATGTATAAATGGGGTACAGATGAACCAGACAAGATGGAACTAGTAGAAGTATTCTACATGGACGTAAGCATGTCAGTTGACTGATTCCCCTTTAGGAGGTTGATAGGAAAACTGGAGGTGATAGGAGCAGCTTTGAGACTGAGAAAATAAATAGCTTTATTAATGAATGGCAACACACATAGTTGTGATGAGAAGGACAGTGTTAGGAATCAGTAAGTGACTAACATGGTACTATAGAGGCATGTGCTGGATCATCTACTCTTCAAACACATCCAATGGAGCAGAAAACAGGAACTACCACTTTTATGATGGCACAATGTCAGGTGCACCAGTAGATGATGGTGGAAGAGTCTATAGAAGAGTTTGCAAAAGCCGAACAAGTGACAAGAAAGTTCATAGTTGAGATTCAGTGCAAAGTATCACAATTAGGCCAAAACAACCCCAGGGTGAATTATCAGTTGGGGAGAACAGAACTGATGGGAGCAGAACAGAAAATGGATCTACTGATGCAGGTTACTCATGGACTGATCTATCAGGAACAAACTGTGAGAGCAGTAACAATAGCTAAGAGAATATGGGAACATATCCCCAGGAGGATCGAATGATTGGAGAAATACCTTAGTCAGACTTCACACTGAGTACTTCGTCCAGTTCTGAAGGTCATATAAGGAAAGAGACATCAGTTTGCTTAAAGAAATCCAGAGGAAATATTCCAAAAAGATCCAAGAGATGAAGAGGAATGAATATAAGCAGAAACTAGAGGAGCTAGAGGTCTTTCCACTGGAAAGTGGAAAATACAGTATAGGATATGATACAAGTGCACAAGATCCTGTCAAATATGGGACAGGATCATTCCAACTGGGAAGGAGAGAGGAAGAAAGTGCAGATAGCAAAATTAGGGAAAAACTACCACATGGAACTCTGAAAGCAATTTTTCAGAAACAAATATGTTTGTAGCACTACAAAGTGGGCTGCTGATATGAAATTTGGAGGGTGAACTCACAGAGTTATTCAGTACAGTGTGAGAATATGGAAAATACATCATCACCCTTCCTCTTTAAACAAAAGCTCAAACAACACCTAAAAACACTCTGGCTATGCCCATGCATCAATCCTGACTAATCCTATGTTTCTACTAATGACTCTTCCCATATTTACCTTCTCTTACCACTTTCTACTCACTCCCTTCTGAAGAACTATCTCAAAACAACTTTGTTAATTAGTCTCTGATACAATTTAATTAACAACATTGTATGGTTGTATGTTTTTAATTGCTTATGCAAATTTACTCTTTATGAATGTTTTACTAATGTATAACTCCCCTATTCCTATACTGTAAATAGAAGTAAATGTCCTTCCTAGTATAACTTTCTCCTATTATATTTTAGATTGAACCTTATTTCTGTATGTATTTTTTACTAACTATTTGCTTTCTTTATGCAATGACTTGTTTGTATTAACCTTAATGTGGAGCTTTTCTCCCCGGGCCTCTGCTGAAAATGGAAATATATCCAGTTGGACTAGCCCGGTAAACAAATGTAAAATAAATAAATGAAATAAATAAATAAAATAAGAGGAGGAAAGTAGGGATGGAGAGGATTTAGAGTTTTAAATGCTCTTAAAAGGGTATACTATATAGTGTTAGTCTCTCATGCCCTCAAGATCATATAAAGCAATATAATATAATGCACTAAATAGCATTCTAAATGTTAAAATCAGCTGTAGTCATGCAGCTGTTCATTATTTAAGATCTTAAACATGATAATATAAGAAAACAAATTACTTGTTCTCTTTTAATTATACTGCAAATAATAGTTTCCTTCATAATAAAAGCTGTCATCTGCCTTGCATGTTGATATCAGTTTGAATAGTCATATTCCTAGCTATGACAAAATAGGAATGTATACTAAATTTTTGCAAAAGAGCAGAAATACTAAAGTACATTTATTTGAAAAATATTTTGATTAAATATATTTGAATGCTGATTTTGATATACTGCTCACAAGTGAAAACATTTTTTAGAATGGTCTCATAAGAGCAAATCAGGTTTCACAATAATAGGAAATTGGTAACATAACACAACCCTGTTATCACACATCACAAATTTGATTGCAGAGAAATAGAATAACAACAGAAGAACAACCAATAAGTAATAAAAATGTGTGCGCATTTTTTAGTGAAGGCATATCTATTAAAAATGTTGCAACATATCTATGGACATCATACTCAATGACTGTTCTCAGGAAAAAAAAAACTTTATCTGTAATCAAAGTCAACTGTACTTAGGCAGAACTTCTAAATGCACACAGGAGCGCTGTAATGACATAAGGATCTGCTAAGAAATAGATGCACTAGCTAAAATTTACAGCTATTTGGGGTATTCAGAGAGGTTCACAACCCTGCAATGCAGCACTAAATATTAAAGACATCATAGCATGATGTGGCCTGATGATTAATTGCTATGCATTTGGACTAACATAACACTGGTTTTCCAGGAAAAGAGCTGCGTGGTAAATTAGAACAGTTATATCACTAACAGCAGTTGTCCTATTGAAATGTAGTGAAGAGGCCAAGTTAGGGTCAGTCATAGCTACAACACTAGCACTATGAGCTGGCAACATAGGGTCATCATAGCAAGGCACCGACTGAGTTTGTAATATAAATGGGGATGAAAGCGGGTCAATGAAAAGGCAGAACTGGTGACAAGAACAAGAAGAGGAACACATACACAATGGTAACACAAAGAAGAGATATGTGGTGGAAGGAAGGGAATTTTTTTTTCATTTTCTTGTGTCAGACATGTATCCATTTTGCTTTTTGGAAAGAGGGTAGATGGGGATAATAACAAGGAGCATACATGGGAAGGAATGAGTGAATAGGTAAGGTAGAAGGGGAAGACAAAAAAGCATAATATTCAGGCAGAGAGTGAAATAGGAATGGTATGGAAACAAAAGGAGGGTCAACAATGGATGGACAGAGACAGTAAATGAGCAGAAGAAGTGGACTACAAACAGGTCAGCCCCTTCTGTGACTGATAACATGGACAGGATCCACCTCTGGTAGCTCAGAAACCATCGCTGGCTGGTCATTTGACTCTATCAAAATCATAAGGCGGTACCTTATTGTCACAATCCAAGAGTCCATCTGTCAGTACACCATAGTCAGCTTTTGCAGTTGATACAGGGTCACTAAGGGGACCTCTACAAGCCAGTTTCACATGATTAGCCATCTCTCTGCCCCCAGAGCTGTGACCATAGATGTCACCAGCACACCCTCCAGGTTGCCTTCATCAGAGTGACCGTCATCTTCCAGTTAAAAGGCATACCTGATGACTACTGCTGACCCAGCAACAGGCAAATTGACTAGAAAGCACTCAGGTAGATGCCTCTCCTCCTATTCTTGCATCAGCTGAACCTATTATAAGAGGAGACAAAAAGAGGAGACAAAAACAGAAAGAAAAACATAGAACACATTATTATACATGCGTATGGTAGTTTGGAGTTCAATTGTACACATCAGAAATGGATGTACTATACATCTACCTTGTATGAACAGCTTGTCAGATGTCCTTAGACAGGCATCCCTGCTGAAAGCAATCTTCTTGGCTATTAAAAAAAAAAAAAGTATGCCAGAAAATACATTGCAAAAACCTATACATGGAGCTCGGTTTAAAATGCTGGCTTAATCTCTATAACATCTAGGTCCCATTGGCACAGTAAATCATGGTGGCACCTCTCTAGGCCACTATATGGATGCTTGTCAGAGCAAGTGATACCAATGGCATCACTCCCTCACTCCCTCACTGCAATGGCAAGATGGGGCCATGCAATGACCTTATATTAGGGATCATTACAATATCAAGTAAGGTGCGATGCATAATCACCTTGCAGCAGGTACAAAAAGATTTTGCATCCTATTTATAACAGGCAGGAGTCGTGTTGATCCCAATGCTTGAAGAGGCAATGTCTGCTCAGTAGATCAGAATGAGGAGCAAAAGTTGTAGCCCTTTGCACATGGTCACACATGAAAGATACCCCATTATGCATATCAACAGGCAGCAAAGGTGTACTGTATAAAGTATAGTAGTAGTAGTAGTAGTAGTAGTCTGTTGTTTTTTAATTTCTCCAAGTCTTTTGGGTTTCCAATACCATGATGGGAATAGACCCCATTCCTAAGTCAAAGTATGATGATTAAAGTCCATGAAATTAGTATTGTTTCACTCTTTGATGTCAGCCAAAAGTGCTCTTTGCAGCACCTGCATTGTGCCCTGCAATAACTCCTGAAATTCATACGGTGTTACATGAATTGGTAACATATCTAAATATGAAGACCCATTGCTCCTTATACTATTGGACCTGTCTGGATATCTTTCTTCCACATGGCTCTCATTTCTGCCTTCAGATGCAGGTATTTTATGACTTTGTGTCTCTCTCTCTGTACGCAAGACACTGAAGTCACTGGGTGTAGTGATTTCAATGATCAATGCTACTTTTGTCTTCTTTTTTTTGGACTACTATATCCAGTTTTCTAGCATCTATTTTTTGAACTGTTGGTATTGGGTGATCCTATGTGATATAAACTTCATAATTTTCTATGATTCTTTGTGGCTCATGTTTCCAGTGTTTTTCAGCCACTTCGATACCATAATGTTTGCATAATCTCCAGTGTAACAGTCTCGACACATTATTATGCCTTTCAGTATACAGTTACTCTGCCATTAGTGCGTCACAACCAGCAACAAGGTGTGTGACTGTTTCCTATTCGGTTTTACAAAACCTACATATGTTTGTTTCTCCCACATGTTCAATGGACTTTGTAAACCAGCATGTATGTAGCCCACTATCTTGGGCTGCCAATATTAACCTTTCATTTCTTGATGTGAATTCACCTCTCCTTAACCATGCCTGCATTCATTCTTGATCAACATGAGGTTCTTCCAGAAGTTTTCTATACTTGCAACTATATTTATGTTTTTTCCACATTTCTTGCCTTCTCATCTGGTCCTTCACCTTATATTCTTTCTTTTGCTTTTTAGCACATTCTGTTGCTGCCTGGTTTTTATCTACTTCTGGTTTGATTTCCATTCCTGCTTGATGTCGCTATGCTTCTGCTAAATTAAGCAGAGATGTCTTCTCAGATTTATTCTGCTTATGTTTCAAAACTTTCACTACATTTAGATCTTGTGAGGTCAGTAAATATGTGTGGAGTCCCATGATTGCAGATCTATACATGTAATCAATTTCAAGGAGGCCCATCCCTCCTTCAGAAAGGGGAATATAATCTTGGTATACGCTGATTTTTATAAATCATTTGGTAAGCACGACGCATCCTTCTTGTTTCAATATCCATTCTATCCAACACTTTTGGGGCCAGTCAATCACTCCAAAACTATAAAGGTAGGACAGGAAGAGCAAATTGATTTATGGCTTGGATCTTGTTCCTAGATGTCAATGCTGTTTTCAGGATTAATTTAAGTCTTTTAAAGTACTCCTTACTGAGCTTTATTCACATGTGTTCATGTTTTTTTTTGCTGATCCTTCATCAAGTCCCAAATATGTATACACTCCTGCTTGCTCAAGTTCTTTTATATCATATTCTTGTCCCAAACTGATGTTTTCCTGGTGCTGCAGTTTTCCATTTTTAACGGTTGCTTTTGCCCATTTATCAAGACCAAATGACATTCCAACATCATCTGAAAAAGTGTTGACAACTTGCAGCTGTGATTTCAGTTCCTCATCTGATGAGCTGTACAGTTTTAAGTCATCAACAAAGAAAAGATGAGAAGTCATTAGACTTTGTTGTTTTCTAGGAGCCAAATTGTAGCCATGGCCTAAGCTGTTAAGTAAACAACTTAATGGATTAATGGCAGAGCAGAATAGCAATGGTGACAAAGAGTCACCCTGGAATATCCTCCTTTGAATGTTTATCCCTGAGATAATAATCTGTCCTTTATCATGGCGTAATTGCAAAGTGGTCTTCCACTGTTTCATGGTTACTGTAATGTAATTAATCAGTGTAGGGTGTATCTTATACATTTTTAAGCACTATTTTATCCATGAATGCGGGATACTATCAAATGCTTTTTTGTAGTCAATCCATGCCATAGTTAGATTCTTCCCCTTCTTACAGGTCTCCACTATAATTTGTTTAACAACAAATGATCCTTTGTCCCATATGACTTTCTTTTATTGCCCTTTTGTTCTACTGCCATAATTGAGTTTTCTTCTAAATGACTATAAACTCTGTCAGCGTCAATTCCTGTGTATAGTTTATGCGTCATCGGAAGACAAGTTATTGGTCTATAATTTTTAGGATAGCTTGCAGGTTAACTCTTAAGTAAGAGCATCATTTTTCCTGTTGTTAACCAGTGCAGTGTGTGTTCAGGATGAGCACATAAATAGTTCTTACTCATGGCTAAATACTCATGCAAACAAGTTAGTACTTTAAGCCAAAAGTTAGGTAGTGCATCTGGGCCTGGGGTTTTCCAGTTTCCGGCTTTTCTCAACTTTGTTTCAATCTCTATGGCTGTTATTTCATCCCATTTCATATTCTGTACCTTTAAACTTCTTATTCTTTCTTTTACTTCTTCTATCCATTTAGCATCTTTGTTATGTTTCACAGAATCTTCATAGATACTTCTCCAAAATGTATCTACTTCCTCTTTTCTGGCGGTCTTTCAATTCTTTTTACCTTATTTCCCAGTTCTCTATAAAACTTTTTTGGATCATCAATAAATTGCTTATTGTGTGCTTTTCCCTTATACTTATCTTCGTATCCTCTAAGTGTTTCCGCCTGTTTTGAAATTTTTAGTTTGTTATCTCCTATAGTGCATAATACATCCTGGTCTGTTCTAATACTGCACATTGCTTTTGTCACATCTATCTTTCTTATTATTTTTGCTGATCTATTCCCTCTTCTATGATCTTCTAAGAATGACACTTCTTGGCTTAGCTGCTTTATAGTTTTCTCTATTCGATATTTCCATGATGGTATTCGCTTTCGCCCCCTCCTTTCCCTCGCTACCCTGTTTTCCTGTGGTAGAACTTTGTCAGTTATTAATTTAGCAGCACAGTAATATATTCTATTTACTTATGTTATATCACATGATCTCTGTGGACAGTCCTAATTACTGTGTTCATTTGTTTTATCAAGCTTCTGACTTTTGGGGTTTTATTAACCGTCTGCAGTCTATTTCTCTCATTGATCTTGATATATCTGTCTTTAACTATTATATCAAGCAACTCTTCTCTTAACTCATTTTCGTCCACACTCAGGGCACATCCCTTGTTTTCTGTTTCCTGCAGGCATTCTATAGAAAGTTCTATAGCATCTTTCTGTGGCACATTCTCTTCAATTTCATCCTGTGTCAAATGCAATATGGGCTTTGCAGTGTCTGTGCATGGACACAGCATATATATATATATATATATGTACTTCTAGCCAGAAAACAGACAGAGGTGAGCATGGTAGTGCTGCTGGGGGGTGATAGATCAATACATTATGGCAGTCAGTCAGAGATACTTTATTATTATAATCACCACAGTATGAGGCCCATTGTAGCATTATAAAAAGCACAGTCACCATATTGTTAGAGATCCCTGAAAGATGAGAAAGTCAGGATTAGGAATTCAGTGATGACAAGTTTGCATTAGGCAGGTAATATCATGTTTATTTACAGTTGCACACTGACCCACATATGTGAAGGGGTTATTCAGCAGAACACATATTCATAGCTGTTGTACAAGTACATTGGTGCTGCAAGTGCGACAACCTGCAAAGCAAAGTATGCAGTTGTCCATACTGCTATTCATATAAGTGTTGGGGGAATGAGGCATATGTTCCAACAATAACGCAAGTATATTATCTTTTTGCTTTCACAAGTTGCACTAGTGGAGGGCTCAGCACAACAGTTCAGCATATTCTTGAAGTCAGGGGGCCTCCCATAGCAGATAATGTTAGCAACATTTACATGGCACAGTGTGGGGATAAAGTGCCATGGTTCATCCCCCACTTATAAAGTGATTGTGGATGGACAGGCTGAATGTTCAACATCTCACATATTTAACACTGGATGTCCTACCTGTATAATCCCCACACAGGCTAAACAGGAGTCACCACCACAGATGGCATCCATGAGTCACCACTACAGATTGCATCCATGAGCTGCACTGCTTCCAGTGTGTGCACACCCACGATAGGAAAGAGATGTGTTGATGGCTATTACCACCATTACTCCAATTCAGTCTCTATACTGGGTATCACACTTGGCATCAATCATCTCAGAGATCCAGGCACAAGATGTGACTCTGCACACCATAGCAAAGATGGTTAATGTGCTATATGTCCTGCCTGAGGATATGCAACCACTGTAGAGATTTCAGAATGACCTGCACTGCACTGCACTACACTGGTCTGCTCTGCACTGTTCTGCATGTAGAATGAAATGAAATACTGGAACTGTGGTCAATATTCCTGTTGGGGGCAGTGGTGTCTCAAAAGGCATATACTGATACATCCATGAGGATACTGGCACATGCTTACTGTGCCTGTGCAATAGTCTGAATTGATGGTGGATGGTCATAGGCCAGCTTATGCAGATAACACATGTAGTTCAAAAGACTACGTCATTATCATCTGTTGCCATGGTAGTCTACACATCTATGTATGGCTAATCTCATGGTTATTGCAGATGATTGCCTGGCACCACTGAAGGGATGGTCCTCCAGGCATCCATTCAGATTCATGTTGTACCACACCATCCAGCTCTCCTATTCCTCTAACGAGTGCAACTGCTAGGTCTGGCCATTTTTCGGATCGTAGACATCACTTATGTTTTGCCACTCCACATGGAAGCCATAACAAAGTTCCTATACTTGTTACCAAAGTGCTATAACATCCTTCATGCAGGATACATCCAACCCCAACACTGTTGGTCCACATAGTTCACATGGTCAATGTTAATGTAATGGAAGCATCACCACAACACTGAAGCATGTGATCTTAACTATTACTAACCTGCTACCACACTGCATAGCTATCACATCCCTATTCTATGACCTTTACACTTAAAGTAGCATTGCTGCTACTTGTCAATGTGCCTCTATCCCACCTATGCAGATGATAATGCCTGTGCCCTGTCCATATCTGCAGCCTGACAGGATAAGGTAATATCTAGTATAAAATGTAGTTAGTCACTGTGTAAAGTAATGTATACCCTTTATATGTTGATGTACACATCAGTTTTATTCTGTGCTGTCTTTATCATGGACCACAGCTGTGGACCAGATGTTACCTCTTTTGCCAGTGCCACAGTGTATTGCACCTGCTTCAGATTTGCATGGGGTACTACTGCAGCTAGCTCCTCTGTGGCTTTGTGCATGGCTCCTCCTCCACAGATTTGAGAAATGTCTCAGGTAGAACTGTGACATTCTTAAGTTGTTGGCACTTCCATGCTACCATATTGTGTAACATGGCACACACACTGCTAACACCTGACTGCATCTCCAAGGGGTGTACTGCAGTGTGCCAACAGATGAATTCAATGAGTGGAAATGTGTCATCAGGAATACAAACACATGGCTTACAACAGTATGTGTATACAAACTCATGAGATTGTGCACAATCTAAGACATGGTCTGAGGGTTGCAGATGGCAGGGGGGGGTCTTCACTTCATCCATGGTTCCAAGACATATCCTGCATGACATAGAGCACATAACAGTGGACACAGTTATGAGTGCCTTGCTGGCTATTACAACTGGAGCAGTATATCCTGGCCTCTGTAGCTGACAATGTACACCTAACAACAAGATGTGTCTGTCGAAATTCACCCCAACTCAATGCTGCTCAAAGTCACACAGGTGCTAGAAGTTGGAATCATGGTAACTAGCTCAATGATACACAGAGACACTTTATATAATACCCTGTTCATTGCACACCATCTAGCTACTGATGGAGCTAAGGCCCTACTTGTTGATGTAATGGATGCCATATAGATCAGGTGGAGCTCTGATGGCAATGTGGGTTCAATCAAGTGCCCCAAGACCTCCAATAAACAGACTATGTTATGGAATGCCCATACAGTGGTTGTTCACCCCTCTGATATCTATGGAAGCCATATATTCACCTCTACATGATGCAGCATCATGTGATACAGCTCAAACTATTAGTGCAAGAATTCTAGACAAAGCTAAAAATAATGGGGGAGGTGGGATGACAAAGGCCCAAACCAGGGAAAGATTCTAAATAGTACTCTTATATACTTAGTTGATAGAATAGCATGTTTGCATTATCACACTTCTGCTAAAGGGCATGAAGTCTGAAACTCAAATGGTTGTTATTATTTAGTGACATCAATCCATAGTGATTTACCAGAAAAAAGCACACATTTTATGAAGAGCAGATCAAAAATATAAGACTAAAATCTGGATATGCTGCAAAATTCTTAACAGTTCATAGGATCATAGGATGCTGCTAAGCTATTAGCCTTAAGGCCCTTACAAGCCAAGCCAAGAATTTAGCTCATGTTCCAACAAGGCAGAACCTGATGTCCAGCAGGGACACAGGTGGAATCCCAGGGGTGTATTTTCTGTTCCCCATCTAGTTATCCAGGTTGCACTTAAAACGTGTTAATGGGGTACTCTGCTTGACATGGAAAAGGAGTCTATTCCACAAAAGGGGGAGTCTCTGGGACACAAATCTGTCCCAACAACAAGTCCTGTTGATGTCACAGATCAGGCTGAGGTCATGCATGTGAGTTACTCGAGAGGACCTTGACTTGTGGATATGCAGCAGTCCCATCAAAGTGGGGTGTGAGATTGCTTTGTATGCTTTGTATGCCAGACAGAGGTTACCTCTGAGGAGTCTGTAGGAGACTGAGTAGAAGGATAGGACCTTTAGCCTATCCATGAAGTAAAGATGTTTGAGGCCCTGGACTCTCCTGGTGAGGAACTTCTGTGGTGTCTCCAGCTGCTGCATATGCTTTGTGAGTCTTATAAGGGAGGAATACAGGGATGTTATTACCACCTTGTCCCTGGATGAGATACTATGTAGAAAGCTTTCTGTACAGTAGAGTCAATATGAAGATCAAAAATCAGTTTGCTATCAACCTGGGTGCCCAAGTCCCTCACAAATGATTACATGCTTAGGACCTTATTATTAATACGATAATTTGTGGGGATGTCACACTCGTCAAAGGGGATGATGATGCATTTTTTGGCATTCAGTTTGAGGCCATGTTTCTGGCACCAGTCATTTATTTGGGTGAGACCCTCTTGGAGGATGTCCACATAACTAGGGGAATTGATGACATCACCCGGCTTGCAGCCATCTGCAAACTTGGTCATCCAAAGCTCACTGGTTTTGGCCTGCACCTCAGAAATGTATATCCCAAACAACAGAAGTCTCAAGACTGACCCTTGGGGTACACCGCTTGTTATGGGTCTACTGCTTGAGGTGACTTCCCCTACTTTGACTAGGTGGGTTCTATCAGTCAGCCAATTTGCTATCCATCTGGCAACATATGGATTAATACATAGTTGTCAGAGTTTATCTATTATACCTGAGTGGAGAATAGTATTGAAGGCTTTGGCCAGCTCAAGGTAGGCGGTGTGCACCATCTTCCCCTCATCCATGGCTTTGGTAACTGTCTCAAAAATGTCGACCAAATGTAACAGGCAAGATCTCCCCTTGATGAAACCAAAGTGTGTGGGATCAAGTGTTTGGAGGCTACCAATATCCTTGTCAATGAGGTCCATGATAATCTGCTCCGTGGCCTTGCAGTTTAGGCTAGTTAGGCTGATGGGTCTATAATTTCCTGGATCAGTGGATGCTCCACCTTTGTGCAAAGGGATGACAGTGGCTGTCTTAGACTTGGCTGGGATGAAGTCGGTACGCATGCTTTGGTTGAATAGGGTGTCAAAAGGTGCTGCAGGTTCTCGCTTGAGTTCATGTAGGATGCAGGCTTGGATGTTATAGGGTCTCATGGAGGCTGCATTGTTTTGCCTTTGAGAGGGCAATGATGACTTGCTCCCTAGAGATAAGGGGAGGGGTGCAGGTGCTGGGGATGTCCTGGTTTACTGATGGGGGGACAGAGGGCTGAAACATTTCTTAGAACACATTTGGGAGATTATTTGAAGTCACATGTAACAATTAATTCATTCAGATCTATTGCTGATTTTGTACTCTATACCTGTATTCTGTGTTGGCATATCAGACTTATTGAAGACAGCTTTCAAAAAAAACTTTAATTATGCACATCATTTAATTATAAATAGAGAAATATAATGAATATCAGCTGCTTGAATACCAGTAAGTAAATATAAATAAACAAGAAGATATACGACAGAAAACAGCAGCTAAAATGTGCCAAATTCAAAGGGTGCTGATATCATAACCAAAGTATATCTATAAAGCTCCTCGTTGTTGGCACAGTTTATATTTCCTCAAGTAGACCAACAATGTAAATATAATCGAAGCACTTATAACGTACTCCACTCTGTTTCGATCCGGCAGTATTCACTTCACCGAACATTAATGTCCAACAAAGTATATTCCAATGGAAGCAAGAATATACACGATAGTATGTAAAAACTTAGATTTATTGTAAAACAAACATACGGCTAGCGCTTTCACCCGTAGGCTTCATCAGGCCATATATAATTAAAAAATGATGCGCTTATATACTTTAATTAGTGCTAACATCACTTCCTCTTATTAATTAACTAAAAAAAAAAATATATATATATATATATATATATATATAAACCTAATATATTTATTAAAACTAGGCAATGTATTTCTATTATATAAATACCTATCAATTTATGTTACATGTAATAATAACTTATTCAAATCAAACCATATACTAAAAAGAATTGCTGTACCTACTTTCAGCTTCAAAGATATAAATACATTTAATTTCAACAAGAGACATCACTAGGGCTACACAAAGCCCATGTCTTGTTATGATACACTTATTATATTTTAAAATATATAACAATAATATTCTAAATGAGACTCATACATATCCTGGCGAGATGAAAATGAGAATGCAGCTAGTTTCTATAACAACGTTCACTAAAGACAACATTAAACCCAAGGGTTAAGTGCTTGCAACTTATGGTGTAACTTAATATCAATGAATACCCTTATATTAATACTATGTAAGATACAAGTACAACTATAATGTTAGTGTCAAAATAATAATACTCTAATATTAGGCTAAACATCAATTAGTAGGCTTTAATAAATGAATGGTCAATATGTGCAATGTAATAAGTAATAAATGTGAATGCATTATGTAATATAGCTAAAGGCCCATGTTATAAAAATATACC